>NC_140507.1:46591154-46828654 GCF_964339955.1 Pipistrellus hanaki
GGACCACCTGACCATCCTTCATCCATGCAAAGGAGTGTAGAACTGTCCACGCATCCGATCTCCTTCCTGCCTCTCTGTGTCTTCACTCCCCTGCCACACAAAGCTATATGGTTTATAAGATACCTGATACCTTTTTTTGCAAGAGTCCAGGAAGCATAAGGATTATTAGCAAACCACTGGAGGTTAGAAACAGGTGAGGAAAGATGCTCCCTTGCAGATTTCAGGGGAAGCATTGCCCTGCAGACACTGTGACTATGGACTTCCAGCCTCCAGAACTGTGAGATAATAATCCTATTTAAACATTCTTTTTAAAAAAATATATTTTATTGATTTTTTACAGAGAGGAAGAGAGAGGTATAGAGAGTTAGAAACATCGATGAGAGAGAATCATCGATCAGCTGCCTCTTGCACACCCCCTACTGGGGATGTGCCCGCAACCAAGGTACATGCCCTTGACTGGAATCGAACCCGGGACCCTTCAGTCCGCAGTCCTACACTCTATCCACTGAGCCAAACCAGTTTCAGCTGTTTAAACATTCTTAGAATGCTTGTATTTTCCTTTATTTTCTACTCCTGTACTCCAGCCCCATTGACTTTCCCTTTTTGTACTATTAATTCTTATTTAGACAATACTAAGTTTAAACAATTCATTTGATTATCATTGCTTCTTTACTGTTTTTCTTCATCAACTTTGCATTCTAACTGGCAAATTTGTTACTTAGATACACACATGATGCTATTCAATCAGTCTATTATGTTTAAATTTTGTAACTATTAATTCTTCTTTCTCAGGTAAATGTAATAGCTTTTTTTTTCTTTCTAAAAATATTAATTTTGTTTATTTAAAGTCCAATTTTGGATGCTCTATTAACTGAGGTATAAGTTCTTTTTTTTTTTTTTACTTTTACAGTATTCATCATAAAATGATAATCTACATATATATTAAAATTGGCTCTGTCAATTTGCATATTTCCTCTTTATTAGATAGGATTATTTTTCCTTTATCATCTAAGTTCCATTTTGGTCCCCAAAGTCTGTTATCATGTTAAGATAATTTCAATTGTGTGTTTTCTTTCTGGACAAATTTCATTAAAAAAAAACAACTATGTAGTTCACAAAATTTCAAATTAAACACTTTTGTTAACAATTACTATATTAAAAAACCCTCAGGTTAGACCCTAGATTATCTTTCTAATTCTTTAAGGGGCAAGACTTTTCTCTAGGCTAAAATTAAAAATCTGTGGAAAAGCTTTGGGTCATTCTAAAAGGGCAAAGTTTCTTGGTTAAGATGTTATTCATATTGTTTCCAATGCATTTTCATTTACATTATGTCTTCTCTGGTAACCAGACGGTGTAATAATCAGAGAGGTTAACTAACTTGCCAGGAGCAGGGAGCAGGAACTGGTCCACCTCAGGTCTTCTACTTTCATCCCATTCTGGGTTCTTTCCCGAGCACATCATCACTGGACCCAAGGGGCTCGCTTCAGAGCTTGTATTGGGCACATCCATTTGTCTCCTATGAGTCACCTCCAAACTCAGTGATAAAAACCCTCAGTGAAATGAGAAACTGCTTTACCCGAGTCATTATCCATCCACTATCCAGCGTTTTTGTTGTAAAAACATGATTAGTCTATGTTCTGTTCTAACAGTAGTTCCAAACAGGAAAGCAAAAATGGGGCAAATAAGTGTGTCCAAATATATGTTCTCCTTACTATTATTTTCTACTTAAAGGGTGTGTTTGGTGATATCAATGTTCTCAGTTTATCACAGACTCTTGCAGATCTGATATAAGACTCTATATTCCGCTCCACCGAAGGCAGACATTCCTGAGGGGTAATTGGAGGAGGGGGGCACTTTTGCATTATCTCTGGAGGTAATAGATACAACTGCATGGGAAACATACTTTATCAAACAGTGCTGAACGAAGGTGAAATCACATTTTGCTTATAGTTAAATTTCTGGTTCAGTGCTTTTGACAAGCTATTTCTAAATGGGAAACAAATGTGTTTTAAATGTGAAACAAAGGGGAAGTTACAAACTATTTTCCTAATAAAAGAATAGTTATCAAGCATATGGTGTTTTTCATTGTAAACAAATCTAGATGATACCTTACTGAGCTGTGTTTATTTGGCCTTGCACATCTTGGGTGAATTTGTCTGTGACCGGTAATGAAAAAGTATATGTATGACGAGAGCGAGACACTAACTTTTTTTTTTCTTACATAGTGATAATCATGATCTCTTCTTATTAACATTCCTACAAACTTCAAATGTACAGTGCGATTTCTTTGTTCCACTTCATCAGAGTTTTTCTACACATGGAATGGTCTTTGAAGTTAATTGGAGACCTCCATGTTGAAGCAAGATGAGGGTAAAGAGGAAGCAAGAATGTGTGAGAACCTCTAATGCAGGACCAGATACATTCCATTCACTGTACAGAGAGCCTGCAGTTGAGGCCTGGGGGTCAATATATTACAAAGACAACAGCACTCGGCTGCTGTAGACAAGGACAATGTTCTAAATGTTCTAAATGTGAGAAGTATTAGTAGATGTTTTTGTTTCTCTTATGCATTTAATATCACTGAATATTTGACCTGAAAATAGAGACAAATCAGCGGAATCTTATTCACATGTAGTAACCTAACAAATAATACCCATCAGAGAGCTGGTTTAAAGCTATAAATTACTGATTACCTCATATATCCATTTCTAACTAAGTATTTGCTAAACTAAATATTATCACATGCTCCTGGGAGGAATGTTGTAGTCTTGGATGACTAAATTATCTTTCTAATTCTATTATGCCCTGCTTTGATCAGTACTTTGTTAATTGGACTGAGGCTGCGTAGTTATAAAACTTGAGGTTTTGCCCAGCTGGTGTAACTCAGTGGTTGAGTGTCAACCTATGAACCAGAAGGTCATGGGTTCGATTCCCCATCAGGGCACATGCCTGGGCTGTGGGCTTGATCCCCAGTGTGGGGCATGTGAGAGGCAGCCGATTAATGATTCTCTCTCTTCATTGATATTTTTGTCTCTCTCTTCCTCTCCAAAATCATATATAATGTATATGTATCTAGTGGCATTTCTACTGCATTAGAAACATCTATGCTTAATGTTTTTCTGTTTCTTTCTGGTCCTTTGAGGGCTTTGATGATCAGGGCAGAGGCAGAAGGTACCACTACAGTTTGGGCCTGTCTGTTCTAAATGGTCAGTTTCACTGTAATCCTTGGACTCTTCCAATCACCAATTGCTTTGGTGATGTCCTCACAAATCTTTTTTGGAGACAGACCCAGGAAGCTGATCTTGGGGGCCAGGGCACTCACGGCACCGACTTCCCCACAGGTGCACCTCAGGCATTTGACTTTGATCTTGTTGAGGTTGAACTTCGGCAGCATGGTAGAGGCAGCTGGTGTCAAATGAACCTGGATTCATGATGACAGAAGAAAGTTTCACTTAGGCCTCCTCTGAGCTCAGATAATGGAAAAAAGGTTCTTCACAATAATGAGCACTACAAATTAATAATAATAATATTAAAGTTGGACCTTAGCAACTTCAAAGTTAGAAAATATTTCTAAAAATTGCCATACTATAACTTCAAATAAAGATCCTTACAATAGCTGGAAAAGATGGTAATCTTGTCCCTTTAACCAATGAGGAAACAGGTTGAGATACCTCATATACCTTGCAAGTACCACAGCCACTCTTCCTCCCGAGGTCGGGCACAACTTCCTGTGACACAGCAACTCATGTCACCAATTCATTTTTTATTATTTTGCTCAGAGTCTTACAGAAAATTATAAGTAAGGTAGTTAATTTGTTACAATATAAAATATATTCTGTCCGAGTAAAATTAGGCAGCCAGTGATATGTTTTAAAAAGAGAATATATTGTAAAATAGAATAAAAGCTGTAGTGAGTTAATATTTGAAAAACATGAATTTAAAAAATTCCACAAAATTCTCTAACATTTCAAAAATCATTCAGTTCTTGCAACAAGCAACGGTAGTCCAAAAGAATTCTTTTAATCGTAAATTTGTTAGTATTTTATCTTCCTTTCTACAGGACAAATTTGGGGATTTAAAAACGTTTTACACAGATGGATGTATATATTTATCCATCTCTAGTTTAAATAAAAAATAACCAAGGCTAAAGGTTATCTCTGGCTCAGTAAGAACAAGTACAAAGAAAAGGGATATGAAGAAAAAAAAGGAAAGTAGTTGGTTAAGATTAAAAAAGTAGCATAAGTTTAACTTTTGGGCTCCCTCCAACTGCTAAAAATTCAGAAGTGTGTCCCTTACTATTTGTTAATTGCAAAATCAACTAAGATTTGGTCTAGTCAATGGTTTCCAATATCATCTAGGAACTTGTTAGAAATGCAAACATGTAGGCTCTGTTCTAGACCCACTAAATCAGAAATGCCAGGGCCTCACCACCCAGGCTATCAGAAGTAATCCAGGTGGTTTGGAGGCACCTCAGGTTTGAGATCTATTGTTTTAAAATAAAGTTTTCCAAACTGGGTACTGTGGACAAGCAAGGAGACCATAAAGGTAGTTCCTATTCTCAAAGAACTTACAATCTAGTTAGGGAAAAATATTAACTGGGTGGAAAAATCATTTATAATTCTGGGACAGCTCAATGCTACTCCCACAGGCCCACAGACAGAGAGATCCTATCTGGGAAAGGTGAGAGCTGACATGGCTTCTGTGGCTGACACTACTGGCTGTTCACAAAATCCCTGTTTCCTTTCTTCCTTGGCACATAGCGAGGCCATATTCCCAGTTTCTTTTACCCTTCCATGTGGACAAAAGACTAATTTTTCTCAGCAGAATGTGAGAAGTTATATGTGCTGTTCCTGAGCCCTAGTTTTCAGAAATGGGTGTTTGCTCTGGCTGAGCTGCTTTATCTTTCCAGGCTTTGAACAAGTGGAAACATTCAGGTTCTAGGAATGGTGGGTTCCCAAAATGGAAGAAGTCCCATTTCCTGATATAGTACATCAGAAAACATCTTTAGACTCTTAATAAGACTTCAACTTCTACAAAGTTTGAGCAATTGCATATTTTGAATTGATTTGATATAGAAGCTTAGTCTGCGCTAACGGAGAGGTAGGATTATACTATAGTACTATAATAGAAATGAGCCTGGCAGGTGTGGCTCAGTGGTTGAGCATCGACCTATGAACCAGGAGGTCACAGTTTGATTCCCAGTCAGGGCACATGCCTGGGTTGTGTACTTGATCCCCAGTTGGGGGTGTCCAGGAGGCAGCTGACCAATGATTCTCTTCCTTCCTTGATGTTTCTATCTCTTTCCCTTTCCCTTCCTCTCTCGGGAAAAAAAAGTAGTTTAAAAAACAATACTAGAAATGAAAAAAAAAATGATGCTATTCCACTGAGAAAATGTTAGTAATATTATAGAGGTATCATCAGAGGGTAGCAACAGTCAGGAACGGCCATAGAATCTGTATATGGGCAAACCAAGGTTAGAGGATAGAATAGGGAGAATAGAGCACATCAGATCCTGGAATGTTTTAGTTACAAGAAACAGAAAATGGAAATCGGATTATTATTATTGATTTTAGACAGGAAGGGAGAGGGAGAGAGAGAGAGAAACATCAATGATGAGAGAGAGAGTCATTGATTGGCTGCCTTCTGCACAGGAGATGGAGCCCACCACCCAGGTATGTGCCTTGACCAGGAATAGAACCGCAACTTCCTGGTTCCTAGGTCCATGCTCAACCACTGAGCCACGACAGCCGTGCTGGATTATTATTATTATTTTTTAAGGCAGTTTATTATCAAATGAAGCAAGAAGTTCCGAGGAGTCAGGTTCTGGTCACATTCACTGTCTTCCTATAATGAAGTCTGTTGTGTCTGTCCTCTTCTATGTGTTGACTTTATCCTCAGGCCTGAAACAAGAGGGCTGTGGCAGTTTCAGATCACATAGCCAGACCTAACAGCATCTGGGGGGAGGGTCCATGGGACAATGTTCAATCCACTGAGGCACACCAGTTAGGTCAGATGTTTTTCTTTTTAGGTTCTTATTTTTTGTTCTTAGAATGCAAATTCTGAGTCTTTAAAAAAAAAAAAATCTGGTTCTGTTCTTAGAGTTCCTTTGATTAGACTATAGAATGAAGCAAATTTTCCACCCTGAGAGAGCGGTTCTCACCTGGGGTGATTTTGCCCCCTATGGTAGTATCTGGAGACATTTTAGGCTGTCTCAGCTGGGAAGTGCTGCTGGCATCTAGCGGGAAGAGGCGAGGGATGCTGCTAAACAGTGTTACAGAGCACGGATTCACAAAAAGGACGATCTGGCCCCAAATGTCAGTAATGCTGAGGTTGAGAAACCTAGCTCTAAGATATTAATGAAGCATATTTCTGTAACTACCCTACAATGGATGCCGCAGTCACTCTGAAATCTCGTAGAAATTCCAGGATTCTTACAGACAAATTAGTTAATAATAGCCAAGACTCAGAGACTAAATCTCAACTGTTTTGGGTTGATCTAGCGTTTTGTGTAAACCCTCAAATAAGCTGTTCCAAGCTTTGAAGACCCAACACAGGGGAGCTGGGAGGCTCCCATCACCAGCTGGCAGCCCCGTTGACGATATTGTACACAGGCGATGCCAGCCAGACGATTTTACCCTAATCAAGATTAGTATGAACATGACGTTTTGTTTATTCTGTTGCCTTTTTGTTCTTCTGATTCATAAACAGCAACAGCAGAGCCAAACAATGACCCCTTGTTGCTGCAGACACAGATGTGTAAATGCATGGGGCTTGCAACGAGGCCAGTGATGCCAAAACAATTCATATTATACCTCATCTGCCCGATAATATTTCAGACTGCAAAAGTGTGTGAAGCACTATAATCCCCTATATTTACATTTAAATATTCTTGGAGTGGCCCCACGGCATTCTGTGTAGGCACACAAATGTTGACTTGTACGAAGGTAAGGTCAGCAAACTTTCTGCACAGGCCCAGATAATAAATACTGTAGGGTTTGTGGGTACAGGCTGTTGCATAATGACTCAACTCTGCTCTTGTCACAGGAAAGCAGTCATGGCTAATATGTAAATGAATGAATACGACTAGACTCCAATAAAACGTTATTTATGGACTTTGAAATTTAAGTTTCACATAGTTTTTATATATCACAAGATATTATTCTTTCTTTAAAAATTTTCAACCATTTTAAAAATAGAAAAAGCATTCTTAGCTCATGTGCCACCAAATCAGATAATGGGTTGGATTTGGTCCATGGGCCATAGCTTACCTATCATTGATCCTAGGGACAGGGCTGTTCATACAAACAAACAAACACACAAACAAACAAACAAACAAAAAAACCAATCCATAGACTATAGCACCAAGCAGAAGGAAGAGGATTACAAGGAGAATAGGAGTCTTACTTCAAATTTTTATTATTAGCCTAAAGATATTTTAAATAAATTATCTTATTTAACAGTAAAAATAATTTGATAAAAATAAAGATATTATAGTAAGTTTGCTATAATGCTCTTTCGTTAAATAGAAAAATTTTTAAAGAAGATTCAGCTTTCTAACAGTATTCAACTTTTAAAATGAGAATAATGATGGCTGGCTTTGAAAAATAATCTTAGAAAAATTTGATAAAATTCTGTAAATACATTAAAATATCCCCCCTTACACATTTTCTTTATGCATCATGTTTGAAAGGATTTGGCTCATGGTTCATCTATTGTAATTAACCAGAAGTAGCAGTTTTATTTTTACTTTATTTTTGTTAATCCTCACCCGAGGATATTTTCCCATTGATTTTTAGGGAGAGTAGCAGGGAGAGGGAACGACAAAAAGAAACATTGATGTGAGAGAAACACATTGATGGGTTGCCTCCTGCACAAGTCTTGACCAGGGCCTGGGCTGGGGTGGAGCCTGCAACCAAGGTACATGCCCTTGACTGGAATTAAACCCAGGACCTTTTTGTCTGCAGGCTGACCCTCTATCCACTGAATCAAACAGGCTAGGGCCGGAAGTAGCAGTTTTATTCCTAAATCCATTTTTACTTAAGCCTGTGTGACTCATTAGCAAGAATAAGAGGGAAATCAGTGAACGTATTTGGTTTATGTCACTTCAGGACACATTCTCTAGCAGAAATGATATTTTTATTGTGTGTTTATTTGGAGTAGCTTTATGGGGCTTTCAGAGGTAATAGGGAGAGGGACTAAACCTCCTCTGGCCAACTCTGTAAGACCTACTACTGCTCTTGTCTATTAGTCCCTTCTGTTTATACCAGCGTAACGTTCTGGACTGCAAAACACAAACATTTGTCCTCCATGGAAAATGAAACCTCAGAAGGAGGTGAAAACGTAAGAACACAAAATTTCTAGCTACTTTGAATTTTCCCTTGAATTATACCAGGAATCTAACAAATTAGCAATCAGAAAGGAAGTTCTTTACTTTCTCCCACGCAAATCTATATACTTACATAAAATTCCTCCATTTCTTTTTGCCATTCTTCTCTTTAAGAGCTAAACTTTTATTCTTTACTCCTTTAATGTGGGTTAGCCCCAGCCCACAAGCATCTCCTTCTTCCAGTCTCTTAATTCACAACCCCACCGACATCTCTGCTTTTCCTCCTTTCAAAAAAGTTCTTCTCACTCCTTAGTGAGAGTCTTCTAAGACATGGTAACATCCTAGGTGTTAGGTGAATAAGGGCTCTAATTCAACTATATTCCATTTTAAAGCTATGGATGGGAGAAGAATTACAGTGGTGAGAGATTGGTTCTAGGACATGAGCAAGAGTGAATAGGGGACTGCCTTTCCTGCTTCAATCTTCCTACCAGCAAGAGGTATGGACATCCTGAATCTTTACTGAGACCTACGTAGTAATCAAAGCTTTTAAATATAAGCATAACATATGAGCAACATTTTGAAGAAAGAACATTTTTTTAATTTGAAGAATTCTAACCCTTCCTAATAGACTTCATAATTCCTCATAATTGGAGTGAGATCATCAGGTTCTTCCTTTCTCTGAAGACCAATGAGACCCACCCAAGAACTATACTGCCTTTAATGGCTTCTTTCTTTGTTTTCTAGGGCACGATGCTGGCTCTGACTGAATTCTTTTGACCCATCCTGGGAAATCTGTGGAGAAGATAAAACTGTGGGGATAAGATGAATGGGTACAGGCATTTCTTCTCAGAACACCAATAAGAAAGATCAGAGGGTTGTTTGTCCAGAGTTTATCCTGTCCAGACAATTGTTTTTTACCTTGTGGGGTTGTGTTTATTTTGTATCTTCCTGCAAGAAAAGCATTAAGGAAGTAAAAGCTAATGACCGGCCTGTGCTTGCATCTAATGCCAATTGACAGATAAGTTAGTTACTTTGTATTTTATTCCCTAACCCTATCATAAGCCTCATCTCATTTTGATATATTGACAAAATGTGTTCTCTCTTCCCTTGCATCTCTGCCTTAGTTTCTAATGCAACATTAATTTAATGTTCATAAATCTAACCTCTGAATGTGGTCTTCCCCTAGGCCATAGGAAAAGGAAGCAGCCTGCTCAGGAGAAATAAAAGGGACTGAAAGTTTTAAAAAGGGAAGATGAAAATTTAGAAGAATAGCATACTATTGCTGCCCCAGACTTAGAATAAACAAAAACAATTCTATTTTTGATCCTAAATTACTATCACTCCCACTTTGCAAATAGGTTCAGATGAGAATCTCTCAATATAAAAGCCTAATATGCAAAGTGTCCCCTCAGGAGTATGACTGACTGGGAGTTCGATCACTCACTATGACATGTGATGACCACCAGGGGGCGGTGCAAGATGAAGGAAGGCCCAGGAGGCTGGCTGCCAGTAGCTGGGGAAGGGAAGCCACTAGGGACCCTATTGTGCACGAATTCATGCACTGGACCTCTAGTGAGTCTATAATTAGGGATAAGGAAAAGAAATCAAGGTGAGCAATTTCCTTTTTTAATTGGATTATTATGCAGAGATAAGGATGTCCTCAGAGTCTGAGAAAAAGAAGGTTATGACAGAGCCAATAGGCATACCTTAAAGAAAGAAAGAGAGAATTTCCAAACAAGGAGAGTATGTGTGACATCTAGACTCTGAAAAGAAGGTTCTTTACCATTTATTAATCTTGGTAAAAGTAGAGTTGGAGCCCAGAGATATATATTTGAACTTCATTTGAAAATAGGTTGAATGCATGGAAAAGGCTCATGGTGTCATTTTTTAAAATTTTGGGTTCTTTTAAAATTGATTTTAGAAAGAGAGAGAGGAAGGAGAGAGATAGTGAGATAGAAACATCGGTGAGAGAGAAACATTGATTGATTGCCTCCTGCAACCTGGGCATGCGCCCTGACTGGGAATTGAACCCGTGACCTCTTTGTTTATGGGTTGACACTCAATCACTGAGCCACACTAGCCAGGCTCATGGTGTCATTTTGGTGGACCAATCCCAGGTCTGACTTTGAAACAACAAAAGACTATTGCTGCATCACAAGAGGCCAAGACCTGGAGAACCATAGAGCTCAATTCTTCTAAACCAGTCAGTGAAAGCAACAGGAATGAGCACTCCCAAGACTTAGGCTTTGGTCAAACTGGATAGATGTTAAAATAAATGTTGATCTTTGGGGTTAAAGGGAAACTCGGGAGCCTACTTTACAAAACCAGAAGAGCCCTTGAAGCTTTTAACCTTCTTTTCAGAGTCTAGAAGTCACACATATGAGGCTTTAAGTTTATTCTAAACTCTCTAGTCTGCGAGGGACAATAATGTGGTTTCTGTTTTTGCTTGCTAGATTGCCTGTCTGTGTTTATTTGTGGGTTGCAGCTAACTGATCACACACCATATCTGTTCCCTTGCGGTAGACCAGCACTATTTGCTTTGTTATTTTCCTGGAGGTTGTTTGCAAAGTGTTTCCAGACGTCAAACAAATGGGTTATTCCAAGCACTCTTGTTTTCTAAGCATTTAGGGCACCTCCTCCGTTGACTTGGGTTGGAGCTCTGATCTGTTGATTTAGGTGGCGAAAGTATTTAGATGGAAGATGGATGGATGGGTGGGTGGGTAGATAGAGATATTTAGATAAACTTATTTCGAAAATAATTTGTTTATGGAAATCTGGAGAACAAATTCTGGGGTCATACATTAGAATAGAGAGTGAAAAGGGATAATGAGTGCAGAAGAACATGAAAGGAAGAAAGAGACAGAGACCAAGAAACAGAGTGAAAGTCAGTTCAAGTGGGTGACTATAACCTCTGGCAAGAGATCAGACAAACAAGTTCAACCCAAAGTCAATTTAACTTTATTGGACCACACTGTCTCAGGCAATTAGAAAAATATTTGTAAAACATCAGATGAGAAAAAGGAACGTGGAGCCCAATAATACAAAACAATGTTTATAAGAGAGAAATCATGAAGTGGGAAGAGTAAACACAATTATTCTATCAGCACCTCCTGTTCTTCTAAAAATTACTTCACTTACATGTAGAGAACTCATCCCAACAAATGCCAAAATAATTTCTTTCTGGAATATTTCTACCCCCAAAGCAGTTTGTTTGAAGATTAAAAGAAAAACACCAAAGTTTTTAATTTTGAGGAATTAGAAATAATTACATACTAGATTCCATGGGATTATTGATTACTTTTGGGCCAACGGGTAGCATCAAGCCAAAAGGAAAATAAAGATTGTCTTCATAGGTCCCATTTGCTCTTACTTTTTACTTAAGTAAAAAAACAAATTGATAAACACTCACAAGCAATAACCTCAACATTGAGACTGTAATTATAGGCTTATATCGAGAATACACTTCAATTCTTTATCCACATGGGCTTTCAATATTCTTCACAGTTCATGTCAACTTAATTCAACTCAGTGTGGTATTGGATAGTTTAGCTTGTTTTACCAAGTCTTACAAATTGCAATAGTTGAGTATCTCATAAAGCTAGAAAATACGATGCACTGTAATATTGCCATCTTATATCACACACAATACTGCACACACACTATTCATGGTGTACTCCTAAGTTATGTTCAATAAATGGTGGTTCTGCATATTTTCCTCCTCCAAATTCCTCTTTTCCACCAGGCCTCATTCTCTTAAAAGAACTGTCCTTGTCTTTAAAGAACCTATTCGTCCTCCTTGTCTAATCCCTCCTATCACCAATTTATGTACATGCCATTGGGTAAAAAAGGTCATATAGTTTTCTTCTCAGATCACAAGAAACACACTATGTAAAAACAAAGTGAAGCTATCGTGGTCTTTCACTTCTGCCATGGACATTCCAGTTCATATGTCAACCCTCAAATCAGTTCTGTTTTTCTGGAAAAGCAATATGCATAACAATCTCTGCCAGGTTCTCTTTTATTTCATGAGATAACTATTATGAAATACATAAATATTTTTTCATATATTGTGACTCTTAAAGAAATATTAGGTAATAAAATTTAGATTTTTAAGATTTCTAATATCACATATTATTGAATATTTCCAATTTGGGAATCCATTTGTAATCATTATTATTCTTTGAAATACAATGAGCTTCTTGACTTTAAAGAAATGTTTTTAAAGGTGAGAGAACAATTCTCTGTGTATTTACTATGATTATGTGCAATTAGTAGAAAAATTTGGAGACTAACAGAAGAATTGGCTACATGCCTATGTTTGACAAAATACTGGAGAAATAGAAATACCAACTAGATGATGATAAATTGATGTATGTGTGTGTGTGTGTGTCCAGGAGCATATTTGTGTGTGTGTGTGACTGTGTTTCCTTCTGTATTGTTCTACTTTAAATAGTTTTAAAATTTGATGTATTTATTATGCCCTCCAGTCAAAACAGTGGAAGAGGGAAGCTTCCATGGGCATCTGGTCACTTTTTAAGTACTATTATTGAATCAGTGTTCTTGGAAGAGACTGATGTGGTAAAACATTTCTGTTAATTTCCCCTGAAGAATGTCACAATGGGTAATGTTCTGTGGGTGGCCATGTAATGAGACACTGGTGTCTGTCTATGACACATACTGTATATGAAAGGAGGCATAGATAAAGGTAACTTGAATTCCATCCCTTTCTGTGTTTATATGATGCTTATCACCATGCTATGTAGACATCCAGACTAGAAGCTTTATAACAAGTAAATTTTCCACCTCCATTCATTTGAAAGCAATGGACAATGAGTCTGGGCAGGCCCTTGAAGGGTTAATATGCACACATGCTTCTAGGTAGTCAGAGATGAAAATGGACTGATCCAAGTGGCAGCAATTTCCCCATTTCCAATAGTGTAAGCAACTGCTTTAGTGAAATACCACTGGAAATGAATCTTCTATATTATAAACATATTCTAAGTGCATTTGCAGGCATCTAGCTATTAAAATTGTTTTTACCTAAACCAGTGACTTTTGTAAAAATGTAACTATTCACAGACCTAGTTTATTTTGAAGAGTAATAGCATGGAAAATTTCAAAGGAAAATATTTAGCTATTTTTCCTATTGGAGAGAGAAGTATTATAGTGACTCTGTGTATCTATGTATTGTGTGGATGTATATGTATGCATATATAATGTATTATATACATATTTCTTTTAATTTTAAAAAGTATATGTTTCATTTTTTTATGTAAATATGACTTTTCATAAGACTAGCCCTGTCTTTTCATAGACTTTTTCCCTGTCTCATGATGGAATTGACACAATAAAGCATGTTGTTGATCAAGACCAAACATCATTAAAGTCCAATTGGACTTTTTACAAATTCAAATTATAACAATAATGAGACTTTTAGAACATCTGTATTTTCTTTTGGGAGCCTTTCACTTCCTTCCTCTTTCTAGCCTCTAACTTACTTTGTTTTCTTTTAGTCTTGAACTGTAACCGGGACACTCTGGAACATAGATTTATTCATCTTGACCTCAGCTGTGATTAATCCACCCGAGACAAAGATCAACTTCTGGCAAACACTGGTTCCTCTCCCTATATCAATAATATAAATTCACCTAGTTGTTTGCAGTATCTGCTCTAGGTATGGTCAAAAAAGAAAACTCAGAAAGCACAGATGCAAGAATTGTCTATGAATCATTTAATGCACACGTATTGGGTACCATTTATGTACAGGCACTAGGTAGGCAATATTTTTAATTAATGGACATTAATTTTACTCTACCTGAAACTCTGAAATGCAAATGAGGTTCAAGAGGATGATTAACAGCTTACAGACTGCATTTGGAAGGGCTGTTCTTATTCCACAACCATATGGTATAGAAGCAAAATTATAATTCTTTTGGGTGGGAGGAGGTACTAGTGTAGATTAATCAAATACAATGGCAGCTAAGATGAATGAAATGTTGGTTAATACTAAAGCCTCATTGAAACCATTAGTTCTGACCTCTTTATCAAAACTTTTACCCAGGCTGCTAACAATTAACAAAATTGATGAATCTGAGTTTCAGCCTTTCTTCTGGTCATTTGTCAATCAGTAGCATTTATTAAGAATTCACTATATACAGAAAACATTGAGCAGACTTGGAGCCTCCAAACCTTGTTAAGTGAAAACCATTTGAAGAAGCATTAGCAGGCTTTTTGAGACCAAGTTGTCACATTCGTAAATAAGTTAGCTCACTGGTAAGAAACAAGTTTCTTTTTACAACAGGCTTCTCAGAGTCTCTCATCTTCTAACACATTGTTACTATCCAAAAGAGGATTTAATATTCAGCATTCCCTTTGTTATCCAAGAATCAGTTAATATTTTCTGGAAATAGTGTCCCATGAATCTCAGTAAAAGCTGTGGTCACTGCTTTCAGAAAAGGAGGTTCATGTCTCTGTTGTAGAGGTTATTACAAAACTGTCAATGCTTAGAGCAAAGAAGGTCAGAGGTCACTTAATCCAGTGGTTCCCAAACCAAAGTGACTATTAAGTTTTCTTTGTCAGCTATTAAAAAAATACAGATATCCAAGTTTGACCTTCTCCCAGACTTAGTGATTTAGAAATCGGGTGGAAAGAACCCAAACCCCCAAGGTCCTATATTGATTCTGATGATGAGCCAGGTGTGGAAAACACTTCCCAGTTCAAATCAGTCCATGCCTAAATGAAGATGATATCCTTTTAAAGGATCTCTGAGCCTCATTGTCAAGGCACCACTGTCCCACAGCAGACGACTACTTCCCTGGCTTCTTCCCTTTGTGTCAGCGAAGCACCCTGAACCCACAGGCTGGCAATGGAAACCCCAAACATGATGCTGACTGGTCTGCAAAGATGACACACGCCAAGCCAATCAACCTTTCTCTCTCAGGACTTTGCCCTACAAATTACCAAGACAATGAGTTCACCGGGCCAAGGGGACTGATGATACATAGGAAAAGCGCATGAGAAATTTGAACTATGATGGTTTTTGAAATTCAAAAGAGGCAGAAGCTACAAAAAACAAAAACAAAAACAAAAACAAAAAACAAACAAACAAGCTATGAGGTTAAAAAACAAGCAAATAAAAGACAATATGCTGAATAAACGGAGAGCCTAAATCATCCCAGCATTTCTAAAACTGTGGTATGCACACGATTTGATGGCCTTGGTGGTATACTCCAGGGGAGGCCACATGCAGTCTGCCTTGCTTTTATTTATGCTTTGAAGAGACCCATGTCTCTGAAGTTCATTCAGAGTAGAGGTAGTGGGCGAGAGACATCTCTTAGGCTGGTTCTCAGCCTTGGCTACACATTAGAAATACCCAGGGGCTTTCAGAATACTTTTGCTCAAGCTTCACCACAAACCATTAATTTCTGGAGGTGGTTTCCGGGCATACGTATTTGTTTGATCACCTAGGTGATTCCAAAATGCAGCCAAAGTTGGGATCTGCTCCTGGCAGGGAAGGGGACAAGAAGAGGGACGATTAATTGTAGACTCCTTCTGCTCCCTCCAGATGAAGGAGAAATGAGCCATGGACTGAGGATGTCCTTGTAGTCATTTTTTCCTATATTGTAAGGCCAATGTATTGCCTTTTTTTTTTTTTGATTTATGGTAAAAATATAATTTCCTTATGCAATCATGTTGGTAAGGTAAAAACAAAAAGTGAGTTGATTTAAAAAAAAATTAAGTGACTAATAGAGCAGGCGATCTGATTTGACAAAAATTGTGGCGGTGGAGTGTATGCGGTTTAGCAGCTTCCGAGGCAGTCAGCAGTGAGAGGAGAGAGGAGCAAATATACTGAGTCACATTAACGGTGACTCGGGGGACAAAGATCCTACGGCTCAGAGTTCCCAAAGCTCTTATTCTTCCTTTGTCAGCTTTTCCTTGGTCTCCACCCAACAGGACCCAAGCGACTACTGTTTCCCCAACACCTATGCCTGGGTCTCTCTATTTCTGGCAACTGAAAGAAACTTCGTAAACTGCTTCATTTTATAATGAAACTGTGTGTAGATACAGTCATATAGTTAATAAGTACAATATTGTTGCCCTTCAGGTATGGGTATCTATTTTAGAGCTGTAATATAGGAGCATGAAAGAATATGCAAGTGTGCATTTGAAACATCTACCAAGGGCCCAGTGCTGCCCATCCCTGTCTCAGGCTACTCTGCCAATCAGTTGCCACACTAGATCTAGGTTGACCTCCCGAATGGCACTTCTGCCCATGGTCCACACTGGGATGTCACTCTCTTGGATTAAAAAAAGAAGCTAGCCAGAAGATTCTGCACAAGCACCTGTCATATATGCACACACATGATACACAACAGATATAACATAACCAAACTGCAGCGGCCCAATGGATTAGGATAATAAGTAGGGAAGAATTCATTTTGGATCCATTGGAAAGACTTCAAGGAGAAGTAAGAAACAAGAAGTATTTGCAGAAAGGGTAACACAGGTTTGGTGAAAGCCAGGGGGTGGGACTTCAGGTAGGGGCACAGACTTGAGATGATAAATGTATGAGCCAATAAGAAAACAATTCGCTTGTTGAAAGAAGACTGGGAGGAAGGGGCTGCCACATAAGCAGGTTGGATGGTGCCCTGGCATAAAATCCATGACTCCTATTTCAAATGTGCTTTGGGAATTAATTAGGAAAAGTACTACCATGTTAAAAATGTTATTTCTTTAAAGCTAACATGTATTCAAAACTATGTTTAAGGTACAGTGCTTTCCACATTTGACTCATTTATTCCTCCCAGCATGTCTGTGAGGCAGGGATGGACACATGCCTCAAGATGCTGGGAAGGAATGGAAGACGAAGATGCCGAATGGTAAGTGTTAAGATCAGGGTTTAAACATAGACCTTCATCTCTGGACTATACTGTGAGGGTGATTATTATTTTTCAATAGTAAAAATAGATGGGAAGCCAGCTTCAGAAGGAAAAGGAAACCAATGGCCTCATTAATCCATTTTCTGGATCCTGAAATTTCTGTTTGGCAAAAGTTAATTTTTTTGTCACTCAAGTTGACACAACAAAAATATGCTAGAATTAAAAAAATGGAAATGAGCTTAAAGGTTATAAAAACCATACTATAGGAATTGAGAGACTCTGAGGTGGTGCAGTGATTAGAAATGTGTGTTTTATAAAATGTGTATTAAAACTGGAACTGTTTATTGGTTACTTAAAAGTTAATGCTTTGAATTGATATAAAGTAACTAAAATACTGGCAGGAGGTGTTGTTTGTGAGCACATTCCTGAAAAACATACAAAATATATAAATAAATATTTATATTTTAAAGGAAAAAGTGACTAAAGAATGCATGGCAATGTGTTTCCAAGTCAATATGTCTTTTCCAAACACTTCACAACTGTGTCTCAAGGGAACTTATATCTTAGTAAAAGTTTCTGTTCTCCTTAATGACTCGGAGGGAATCCTACTTGCTGGAGCTTACAGCAGAAGAAATGGAGACTTAGTGGAAAAACACCATGATGACCGGGAGGATATAAGTAGGGGATAATAATCACTTTTGTGGTTAAAGATCTGGGAGGTAAAACATCTGGGAAGGGCATTTTAGCTTCAGTATCTATGAGTATTATTATCACTTCTACTTCCATTGGTCTATTCTGACCTCACGATGTTGTCTAAGGTTTTAAGTTTGTAGAATAAAAAAAAAATTGTTTCTAGAAACATTTTTTAAGTCATGAATATTTCTGCTAATTTGCATGTTTGTGTCAATGAAAACACACAAAGATCCTGAATTGTTTGTTTGTTTTTTCTTTGAGTAAAGGGTGCATTTTGCAGATACAGTATTTAAAAACAAAAACAAAAAACCATCCTAAATTATTTATTTATTATTATTTAAAAATATTTTTATTGATTTCAGAGAGGAAGAGAGAGGGAGAGAGAGATAGAAACATAAATGATGCGAGCAAATCATTGATTGGCTGCCTCAGGCACGCCCCCTATTGGGGCTTGAGCCCGCAACTTGGGCATGTGCCCTTGACCGGAATTGAACCAAAGACCCTTCAGTCTGCAGGTTGATGCTCTATCCACCAAACCAAAATGGCTAGGGCGCAGATACAGTATTTTTATTCTGCATGATAGGAACATTAAAAAGAAATGAAAGAAAAGAGAGAGAATAGTTCTTAGAAAGTCTATTTTACATGAAATTTAATGATCCCAAGGACCATGCCCGAATTTATCTATGGCTACTAAAAAGCCAGGGGCTTTTGGAAACCTCGAGACTAATATGCCACATATAACCACAATTATATAATTATACAATATAAAAATGATTATTTATGTAACATTACCGCTTAACCCTGGTAATTACCTGTACATGTATGTGGGCAAACAGGCAATTTCATGACGGAAGACAGCTCTGTTTGAAATTGTTTTTAAGATGAAATTGTGGCAGTTCCAAAAAAGAAAAACCCACCCTAAACTAAAGAGGCACAGCTTTGATTGTTTGGCCTGGGAATAAACTTTCCAGAATGCTTTTCGAATTTGGCACAGAGTAATGTTGCAAGCCAAACAATCAAAGGCAACTTGCTGAAGAAAATGTGTGTTTTAGGTTGGTTTGCAACTTTAAACAGGAGATGTTTTAATTGAGAGAACTAGATGTGTGTACAAGTGAAATCATGCTTGCCCCAACTAATAACAGGGCTATAGTAGCCAAATAAGGTCCTTTAGCATCCCTGCCACCCAGAAACCAGTACTGGAACAAGAACAGAGAGAGGGAGGACCAGACACCCAGAGCTCTTCTTTGAGGACATCTCCCACACCCTAACCCTAACAGCACACCCCTGCAACACGTTGAAAGGCTAAGAGTTGCACTATAGGTTGTGTAATCCATTTGCTTCATTGAGTTGAGTAAGATAGCTATTTTTCAAGAACAGAAAAAAAAAAGCTCATTAATTTAGTGAAAAATAAGCCAGATGATTAGATTAAATTGGCTTTCCGTTAGAGGACCCAGTGTTGGCTGAGGAGATAGAAGCAGAAAGTAACTGAAGCGATTACATACACAATTTTCCTGACACTCTACAATGGCTTAATATTATGAATACTGCCTAGTATAATTGATGACAGAAGTCAAACCAAAGGGCGATACATTGATTAAGGCAAAAAACCCCCCACAAAACATGGATGGTGATTATAGCTAAGAAAGAACTCGTTCAGTAGAAAGACAGAAAAATAATATTTTTTCCTGATTTATTTTGCTTTTCGTAAGTTACCTTCCTATTGAAATCTGGCTTAAGCTTTAATTCCATGCACTTTTTCTCTTTGTTCCTAAACTTGTGGAAGAGACAGACTGCTCTACCTGAAGTTCTCAATAGAGATCAATACACAGTCTCAAAGAAAAAAGTATTAACTTGTCTAATAGAGAGGAACTCTTTGCTTATATGTATCTTTGCCCTCTGATTTGTCACTGTCCTGCTAGTTCCTTAAAATTTCTCAGCTGAAAACTGCATAATAATTGATATTTATTTCAATGAGAATATTTCTCTGTAATGAATGATGGAGAAGTGAAGATAAGCTAAGGATACTAAACAGCAGATAAACCAAGTTAAATTTGAGTGAAGAGAAGTTTATAAAATTGACATTCTCCTCCAAACTAGCCTTTGAATTGCCAAAAAGACATAAATACAAACATCACGTAGAGTGGATTACCAACACTCAGTGTCAGTGCTTTCCAGCTGTTTAGGTGTGTGGCAATGAAATGACCCATGGACAAGAAAAATACACACGCTGGCTCTGCAATGTGCACTAAATAACCTGGAGCAGGGCGGGCACATGGGCCCTCACACTTGTGCGCTCACAGAGGGATTCCACGGAAAGGGGGTTAAGGAGGCACAGGCAGACAGACGGATCTTTTGGGAAAAAGGAAAAAAAAAAAATGAATGAGGTTTGAAATTCTCCAGATACAGCACACGAACTCTATTTCTCTCTCCCTTCCTTGCCCCCCAGGAACAAAAACCAAATAAAGTAATCTTTGTCTTACTAATAAAAGCCTAGAAAAATACAACCACGCAAAAACAGGGGTATATTCTAGGAGGACCATGAATACCAACAAAAAGCTTACCCGAGACCTTAAGATTTAAGAACTACTTAGTTTTACCTTTGTTATTGGAACATTAATTATTTTAAAATGATTTTAAAGAAAAACTAATGCCTGTTTAAAAGGTTCTCATGTGTAGGCAACGTTGCCATGTTGCCAGGTTGAACATGTTGGAAGATCTAACATTTACTTTTTCCAATGCCATAAATCATTGCTTTCCAAAGTTTTGCATTATGTTGACAACCTTTTTGGCCAGGTTTGACTTTGTAAAATTGATGTTTAGTAGTGATGTATAGGTCTGGAGAAAAATCAAATTAGATTAACAGAATTCATTACACATTAATAACCATGACTTGTTTGCCACAGTGCTTTATAGCTTTCAAAAGATGTCACATTTGGTTAATTTTTTTGATGCTGCAAAAATTACATTGGAGAAGGTTCTAACTGGCTTTCCTCTGTTCTCTCAGGTCACTTCTTCGAGTCCAGTGGGGCCTGTGGATGGATGTTTGGGATACGGAAGGTGGCATGGGCCTTCTGAGCTGCTGGGTCAGACTGACATTAGTCATTTGAGGCCACTGTAGTTACAGTCCTGTCACCAGACCTGTGGAGTGAGGACCCTGGAAGCAGTCTGAGCTTAGATTGGGTGGGTGCTGCTTAGAATCTAGCCAGAGAAATATAGATCCTGGGAGGCCAGGGGAGTCAGTATGAGACATACAATGTGAAATAGAGAAAGACTGTGAGCAAGTTAGACTGGAAAGAATAAGAGAAAGACTGTGAGCAGGTCAGACTGGAAAGAATAAGAGAAAGACTGTGAGCAGGTCAGACTGGAAAGAATAAGAGAAAGACTGTGAGCAGGTCAGACTGGAAAGAATAAGAGAAAGACTGTGAGCAGGTCAGACTGGAAAGAATAAGAGAAAGACTGTGAGCAGGTCAGACTGGAAAGAATAAATTTTAACGCTTGCCTGGTCCCGCTCAGCTTGCTTTCTGCTAAGATGATGGCTCAGACGTACACAGTATTTTATTTTCACAAAATAACGTTTATGATTCTCTCTTAGTGATTTAGAGTACTGTCCAATTTCCTTGAAATGAGATTTCCTCAAGGAAAAGCTTGAGGAGTCCATCTTATTATAATCACTTAAGCCATGAACTATATTTTGCTTGATAAATTCAAAGCATGGTTTATTGACTAACCTCGAAATTGTCTCATCTCAGAAAGGTCAAGAGGGTGGTTCTGAAATCAAATCAGTAGTAAGTAGTAAGACATGCTACTTACTAATTGAATGGTTTTGGGTAAATTACATTAGTTCCTTCTTCTGAAAAAAAAAAAAGAAGATAAAAAAGAATGCCTATTTCATAGTGCTTTTCTGAGTATTAAATAAAATAATCTACAAAGCATTTAATGAGTGCATTACAATCTGAGCTGTTTTTGGAGAGGTTGTTTTGAGACAAAGCAGAATTATCTACGGGACCACATCCTAATCCCATGAGCCCCAGGCCAACATGACTCTACTTCCTGTCTCTATAAGTGATTTGCCTATTCTGGACCTTTTGTGTAAATGTCATCATATACTATGGGGCCTCTTGGGCCTGGCTTCTTTCACTGTGAATAATGTTTTCAAGGCCATCCATGTTGTAGCAGGTATTAATGGAAATACTGAATTTTTAAAATAATTGATCAGTTGATGAACATTTGGACCCTGTATATTATGCACAATGCAGCTGTAAATATTCACATACAATTTTTTTGTGTAAGTACATATTGTCAATTTTGGTGTGTGTATACCCGTGTGTAGGATTGCTGAGTCATATATTGTAGTAACTCTGTTTTTAACATTTTAGGAAATGCCAATCTATATGCCAAAGTGGTTGCACCATTTTACATTTCTACTAGCAGTGTATAAGTAAGTATATCCTCACTACCACTGTTATTGTCCTTTTAAAAAAAACATACATATATATATGTATGTATATATATATACGTATATATATATATATATATATATATATATATATATATATATATATATGACTATCCTATTGAGTGTGAAATAGTGTTGAATTGTGGTTTTAATTTGCATTTCTGTATGACTAATAATGTTGATCATCTCGTCATGTGCTTTTTGGCCATTTGTACATCTTCTTTGGAGAAATGTCTATTAAAATCCTTTGTTTACTTAAAAGTGGGTTATTTGTCTCTTTATTATTGAGTTGAAAGGATTATTTATATATTCTACAAACTAGATCCTTATCAGATATATTATTTGGAAATATTTTCTCCTATATCTTCTTTGGAGAAATGTCTCTCCAAATCTTTGTCCATTAAAAAAAAATTTATTATTGAGTTGTAAGTATCCTTCATATATTCTCTATATTAGATCCTTATTAGATATTCTAGAGGCTTGATGCACAAAAACTTGTGTAAGAGTAGGCCTTCTTTCCCTCTTCTGCTGAGAGGCAACTAAGATCCAGGCTGGCTTCCCTTGGGCCATCTGCAGGCACCTGGGCCCCAGGATGGCTTCCCTCCACCCTGGCTTCATCAGGAAGGATGTCTGGAATGATGTCTGGAAGATGTCTGCTCTAATTAGCTTAGTACCCTTTTATTATTGTAGATTATTTGCAAGTATGTCCTCACATTCTATGGGTTGTTCTAATTTGTTGGTAGTATCAATTGAGGCATAAACATGCTTGATTTTGACAAAATATAATTTATCTATTTTTTTACAGTATCATATCTAAGATGTTAGTGCCTAAATCCAAAGTCACAAAGATTTACATATGTGATTTCTCCTAGAGATTTTACAGTTTTCACTATTACATTTAAATATTTTTTAAAATATATAGTTTTTTTATTTTATTTTATTGATTTCAGAGAAGAGAGGGAGAGACAGAAACACCAATGATGAGAAAGAATCATTGATTGTCTGCCTCCTGCATACCCCACACTGGGGACCAAGCCTGAAACCTGGGCATGTGTCCTGACAAGAAATCAAACCATGACCTCCTAATTCATAGGTTGATGCTCAACCATTGAGTCATACTGGCCAGGCTACATTCAGATATTTAATCTATTTTGAGTTAATTTATATATATTATATAAGGCAGGAATCCAACTTCATTCTTTTTCATGTGGATATTTAGTTGTCTTTACCTATTTGTTAAAAAGACTATTCTTTCTCCCTTGAATTGTCTTGCCTTCTCTAAAATTAATTGACCATAGATGTATGAGTTTATTGCTAAATAAAATGCATTTTAAGTGAATGTCTGTGCATAGTGTGGGATAAGAATCTAAGCTCATATTTCTGCATGTGACTATCCAAATGCCCTAATGCTATTTATTAAAAAGACTATTCTTTCCCTATTGAAATTGTTTTGGCTCTTTTATAAAAAATTAGTTGACCATAAGGAAAAGGTTTTTCTTTCTGAACTCTGAATTCAGTTCCATTGATCTCTATTTTTATGAGTTGGTTTATTTGTTAAATTTGTCAATAGGGATGCATGGTGAGAGAGCATGTTCTGCTTACATAGATCATTGTATGCAGCCTTTTTCCTAATAAAAATAAGGTAAAATAAGGCAGAAGTTAAACTAAAACAAAAAAAGTAAAGTAAGGCACAAGTTAAGCAAAATGATGGACTACTGGATGAGGAGACCTGGAATTTACAAAAACTAAAATTGCATTTTAACCAATAGAGTGTAAGATAATGGGGCTGGCGGGCCCAGTTGGTAGCTTCCCATCTTTGCTATATGAAGAAAGAAGATTGATAAGAAACACTGCAATAAATAAAAGGTGCAAGGGCAGGAGTTGAGGAAGATACTGATAGTACTGATAGTAGGTTGTGCCACAAGCTACATCCCTGAAATTGATTTTTCTCCCACAAAATGCATCTTATTCCTTGGGCAGTAGTCTCAATTAAAGAGCAGGGAAAAGGAACGAATTGTTGACAGAATTCTACATGCAGTCATGGTAAACCGTGTCCTGGGGAGGAGGACTCACGGAACATTACCATTCTTGATGCAATGCACATGTTGTGCTCAGGAAGAAATGCAGAGAAAACCTTTGACAGTCAAAACAGGATTTTCATACACTGGTTTAGGTGATGGACAGCATTGGCTCCTGTACCTGCCTCAGGCATTTAGCTGAGCTTGGGGTCAGCCTTCAGGAATTCAGCCTATGGGATGTGGGAGGCTTAAAAAAAGTCAAGCTGAAGGAAATGCACCAGGAGCAATGCCCATACCCTCTCTCTGACAGATCTCTTCTGATGCAGCAAATGTTGGAAGAAACCACTATAGAAAAGATGATAATTAGTCTTTATTTGTTTCCAGTCCTGCTTACATTTCTAGTCATCTTATTGAACACCGTGACACAAAGAGGATAAACATACCAGGAAATGTCATAAAGTTGAAACTAGAAACATGTTAGTTCAGTAACAAAAAGCAATGAGTAAACAGGAGGTTCATTCTACACTCTGGAGGACCAGATGATGTCATTGGCTCCATACAGAGCAGGAGAGATCTCAAAAGTTTTGTGACTAGTTCATAAACTTTTACCTATCTATTTTGAAAAGTTTTAAAAAACAAAAACTTAAACTATTAGAAGCAGAAGAGTGGAGTGCTTAAGAAAACTGGCCATAGGGCAAGACACCCGGAGTAAGATTTCCAGATCTGCCCCTTACTACTAGCTCTGAACTTGGGCAAGGAATTCAATCTCTCTCAGCCTTGGAAGCCTCTTCTGTAAAAAAGGGTAACCATCTTAACTGTCTCATAGAGCTGCAGCTAAGTTTAAATGGGTCACCATGTGGAAGGCCCTTATGAATACTTGAAACTTATTAAGTAGTATGTAGGCGCTTGCTATTATAAACCATTTACTTCTTTTGTCATACATTCTTTTCAACTCCAACTGAAAAAGTAGGAGGTGATCTAAAGCTTAAAAATATGAATTCACTCCACTTTTGAAGAAAGGCTAGTGAAAAATGTGTTTTCAATATTATTTGATGAGAAATAGTAAGAAATCTAATTTGGTGTTTAATGCAGTACTAAAAGTATTAATTACATGGTGTTCTTGATTCATAGTGAAATCAGCACTTCTGAGGAGAATGGTAAAAAGCATAATAAAAACCCTTCAAAATGAAAAATACTTCTATAATTATGGAGGTAATAAATATATATTACGTTTGAATTTCCACATATAAATGACTATGTTTTTATATAAAGTAGCTTCTACTCAGAAAGTGGGACAGAGAAAGGCAAGTCTACATTATCTTTATAATAAGTGTTACTGAAAAGAAATACAGAAGAATATTTGAAAATTTAGTAGCCTATGAAAGATCCTTTTTGTGAAATGACAAATCCTTTCTGTAATGAGAATTACCTTGCTAGTTTAATTTGTATATACACACAAGTGTTTAGAATTTAAAGTCAAAGCACAAATATCTGTATAAATGGAGGGTAACATGTAATTTCTACAATAGATGCACTGATATCTCCAAGTGGTTAGGAGAATCAATGCTTCTTTTCGTGGGGGTTATTAAAGCCTTAGGCATGCCACATGAGAAATAGATCCCTTCCCAGGCTCTGGCCAAGGTTAAGGTCAAGGTATAACATGGAGCTGCTTAATGTGACCTATGGAACTCAGATGAAAGAAATTTTTTCCCCTTTTATGCAGAATAGAGATAGGTTGCCAATAGCTCCTTCACAAGATGATTCCATTTAATTCAAGTGAATGCTTTAACCACAACTGAGATCTTCACAAATTCCCACCAGAGTTTAACCTTACATGGAGTTCAATCTTCCCTTTTTCTATTCAATTTTTTGTCTCTTATTTCTTGTCCTATATAAATCTATGGAACTTTGTTTTTGTTTTTTAGTATTTTTATTGATTTCAGAGAGGAAGAGAGAGGGAGAGATACAGAAACATAAATGATTGATTGGCTGTCTCCTGCACGCCCCCTACTGGGGATCAAGCCTTCAACCCAGGCATGTGCCCTGACAGGGAATCGCACTGAGACCCTTCAATTCACAGGCTGATGCTCTATCCACTGAGCAAAACCGGTTAGGGTTGGAACTTTGTGTTTAATGTGCTTCCTAAGGTAATTCTAGCCTCCCTGCTTTCCTTCTCCGCTCCTCAGCCCCCCCCCCCCTTGTTTCTTCCAGAAAGTCAATTTCTATTGACCAACCTCCTCAACCTAGATGCTATAGTTTCTCCAGCCATCCTGTCAAGAGTTTTATGGTTTGTTTGCACCTATGGTATGTAATGCTACCCTGTTCATTGTGGTTGCCAAGCAATGGCATGTCGTTAACCCCCAAGGGAATTCCTGAATTCCCAAACACACTCATCCAAGGTCACCCTCCAGACATCTGTCTTCCTTCCTGACCTGCTGCCGATAAGCAACAGCTGTTGGGCCATACTTAGCTCCTATCATATCCACTGTCTACTGCAATTATTATACCCCAAGAAATCCTACGCTTCCTACAAGGCGATATCATTGTTCTGAGATGTTAACCCCTCCAGCTGGGTCTATTGGTGGGCGGAATAATTCCCCTCGAGGAGTGCTGTTCCAGCTCCCTGGAATGCTGTCATCTGGAGAGACTATGTACAACCAATAAGTAAACACTTTACTCAACGAAGTTCCAGGGGTCACCCTTGCCTACAGTACCCATAACAGTTCACAGCTGTCCTTCCAACAGCTCTCCAAGGCCAGGCTCAAGGGAATGAATTTCAAAACTCTTGTTTGATAAACAGCCCCCACCTCAAGCTCTATTCTTGTCAATCAATGTCTTGGACCAGGGGAAGGTTCCCTTTTTTCTGCCAAGAGCCATTGGGATATTTATAACATCATTCAAGAACCATACAAAATCATCAACTTAAAAATTAGCCTGCTATATTTGGTCAAACATTTAATTAATTCACCCCCAGTGCCGTGGCAGGGCCAGGCCAAATGATTCTACAGATCTTATACAGCCTATAGGCCGGACATTCCCCACCCCTGTCTTAGGCAAATAGATGATTAGTTTAGTAATGCTCTCTGCATTCCTTGCCTCATGTCTGCTTTTGCTTCCACTCTGCTCAACTATGTAGTATCCTCTCCCTCAACACCCCCCCCCGCCCCCGCCTCAGTCTAGTTATCCTTCAAAACCAAGCTCACAGCTCACCACCTTTTGTGGAACTTGCCCCAGACTCATCCAGCCCTGTGAGATTTATCACTCTCTCAGTTTTGTGTAGTACCTTCTTTTCCTACCACTGATTTGACGATCAGCATACTTTTCTATAACATTTCAATATTTTAAAGTTGGAAGGGACCTTAAGTGATAATGTATCTGTCTCCTCTTGTATAAGTGATAAACTGAGGCCCAGAGAACCTGAGTGATTTTTGTAAGGGCCCAACCTCCCTTCCTGTGAACCTGAGGGGATCCGAGGCTCTGCTCTTTCATGACTGTGATCTTGACATTGAAGACTAGGCACTGGCCTCCAGCTTCAAAATACGTACAGAGAAAAGAAAGCCTGAGTCCTGGAGCCAGAAAGGTCCGGAAAGACCAAATTTTCAATTCCAAGGGCATAGGCTAAGACAGCAGTGAGACTTCAAATAACGGGTTAATCAAAGGAAGTAATCACATTTGAGATACTAAATGTAAAAGTTGAGGCAGGAAACATATCCTCTGGCTATGGAATCCAAAGGCATCAGAAACCTTTTAAAAATAATGAAAAAATGAGACCTTAGAGAAGAAGCTACTAGAAATTGCATATCAGTTCATTCACAAGATTGACACAGTGGCAATGTGTGTGTGTGTGTGTGTGTGTGTGTGTGTGTGTACACGAGATTTGTCTTTTCCTGTATTTGATTGTAACTTTCTTGAGGGCCATGACTATCTTTGCCATACTAGCATCTGGAGTACCTAGCTCTGTGTCATTCACGGTAGGCACATGATAAAAGTTGGTTGTCTAAGATGGTGAGTTTCATCTGGTCCTTAGGAAAGTTTCTCAAGCAGCTCTGTAAGTCTCAAAGTAATAAGATGAGGGCCTTAATAGCTGTGAACTCCCCTAGGACAGTGATCAGCAAACTAATTACCGCTCGGCAAACAGAGCGGCAAATCGAGCCGCATGAGACTCGCGAGCCGCAGTTTGCCGACCACTGCCCTAGGACTTCCCTTCTACCTTTGAGGGTTCCAGCTGTTGCTACATTCCCTGCAGTTGCTCTTAGAATGCCACACACTCAAGCACCCAGTATACAGGCAAAATCCTCCGACTACAAGGTGACATCCCTGAGGTGCCAGAGGGCAGTCAGCCCAAAGGACATCTGAACATCAAGTTCTCTTACTGGCCTTTGGGAAATTCCATCTGGCATGGTGGTTGGCTGGCAAGAGAATGGACATGCTCTGCTGAGCAGACTTTCTGGGACAAGCTCATGTTGGATTTAACATAACTGGTGCAGACAAGTTAGCCATAGTTTGAAATTTTTAAAGACCATTTGCAATTACCATGCCAGAGCCATTCAGAGTGACTGATGTTGCAACTTTCAGAGCAGGCCTGGCTGAAGTCATCGTCGTCACCTCTCTCACTCCCAGGACCCTCCTCCTTTCCTCCAGCTCTGCACCTGTTGGTCCCCAGCACACACTCCTGTCGCTGCCTAGCCAGAGCCTGCCTCGGTGGCATTCTCACCTCAGACTCATTTATTCTCCTGCCAGACCTCGCCTTCTCCCAGGCTAAAATCCAACGACAAAAATGCTTTGAATGGAGTGGGAAACATAAGCTGTCTGCTGCTCAAGAAGGCGCAGCAGGACCAGACCTGTCCTGAGACTAAGTGAACTTGACTATGAAGGGAAAAGTGAAATGTTAGCACTCACACCTCCTTCAGAAAGTATGCACCAGAAGACATTCCTGTTCTGAAATACCAACAGGGTGGAAATGGATCATTAGGGAAATCTGATAGGCATGAGAAAGCACTGGCTCAGCCCCTCTGACCTCTGCCGTTCTGGTCTCCCTCAGACCCCAGGAAGTGGTGTGACTTCAGCCAATTGTCACTTAGCCACGGTGATTGGTCAGGGGGAGCATGGCTAATGGGGGTCCTTTGTGAGGTCTCAAGCCTTTTCCTAGAGATGCTAAGTGGCCAGGTGAAAGTCTCCCCAGCCCACCTTCTGTTAAGGTGCTAACTGAACTGGGAGATAGGTCACAACTCAGGTCCAAGGACACAAAGTTAATGAAAAGAAAGAATGAAAGATTTCTCAGAGTAAAGAGAATCCCAGCTTCCTGGGAAAGGCTATGACAACTGAAAATAGGAGGAGCTGTTTTCATCTGCCAGAAGAAAATCACCTCATTTTAGGATTTAAATGTTTTAAATCTAGCCTTTACCACCCTGGGGAGCTCCAACCTCTGCTCCAAAGGACAGAAATACTCCTTTTCTATTCCTGAATCACAGTTAAATTCTTCTTTTTTTAAAAATATATAATAGGTGTTGATGGTCAAAGAGGAGGAAAAGTATTCATTTTTTAAAATATTTTATTGATTTTTATACAGAGAGGAAAGGAGATAGAGAGTTAGAAACATCGATGAGAGAGTCATTGATCAGCTGCCTCTTGCACACCCCCTACTGGGGATTATGCCCGCAACCAAGGCACATGCCCTTGACCGGAATCGAACCCGGGACCCTTCAGTCCCCAAGCCGAAGCTCTATCCATTGAGCCAAACCGGTCCCGGCGGAAAAGTATTCATTTATGTAACGTAAGGAGTCAGGAAGGAAAGTTGAGCTTATGAATGGCATTTGAGCTGAGACCCCTGAGGAAATAGCACCCTATGATGTGTGGTTAGCTTTGGCGCTTGCCAGGGCTGGTGGGCAGCAGATGCCCCTGGAGTCCCCTGTCAGCTGTTGGCATCAGTGCATGGATATGCTCAAAAGAAATAAATGAATCTTTCGTGTCTGTGTTCATTGATAGAGTCCTCGGCTGTTATCATAGTGTGAGGTCCTCAGAGATTATTAGTCCTACATACCCTCTCCCAACCCTCTTAATTGTAGATGCTTTTCACAGGCAAACAGTGTGCTTAGTTTTAATGGCTGGAAAGATTTTGCTTCTCTCACAGCTGCCTCTTCCTAAATTTGCAGAAGAGCCGACTTGGTGGGGGACCAAATGATGTCATATTAGTCATGGCATCATTTTTCAACTGCTGTAAAAGAACTCCCTCCACCTGCAAAAATAAAATTGATATCATCCTCCATACATTTTTATATCATGTCTTAGGAAAGAGGATCTGCCACCCAAACTCTTGCTTGGCCATCACTTTATCCTGTGATTGAAAAATGATGCTATGACTAAAGGGCTAAGTTTCCCATTAGAGACTAAGATTTAAGGAGAGAACAGATTGATGGAAAAACATCACAGAAATGTGCTTCTCATGCACCTTTCCCAAAGAGCAACGGCACTTTTTAATGTGAGATGCTGCAAATAATGACACTTAAAATTCCTTTAGATCTTAATCAGTTTTTGAAGTTCTGAAAAAGAATTTCTCGAAATATGAAATATCGCTAAAAGTGTTGATTTCACTAATGTTTCCCATATTATGTAAGTACATGAGGACAGGAATTTTAAATGCTGCCTGTTATGTCAGCCATGAATTGATAATTATTTTAATACATTGACAATAATCCTGCATTTCATCTTTTTTGATGTTAAATAGTGCTTGTGGTTACAGTGAATGTGTATGAAATGTAAAATATAAAATGTAAAAACTTCTCTTGTTTCCTTGAGTTCCATTTATTATAACATGGTAAGAGAGAAGGAGATGAAATACAGCCTTTCTTGGGAACTACATTCTTTTCCAGCTGTAAGTTATACAGGGGCAAGTGACATCCAAGAGCAAGTAACATCATAATTAGGTGCAGACTGGCTACCTCACTGTGGAACATTAGCTAGATGAGGCAAACTTAAGAAAGATAGTAGAACAAAATGTCCGAGTATGGGTAAATAGATACTTTTCATTCTTCACATGCAGATTGGTGGGTAAAAAGACCTTTGAAATTTCACATCAACAGTATTCTCCAGTATGGAGAGATTATGAAACCAAGGTTAGAAGGAGTAAGGCTATGCATATTTTAGGCAGCCTGTGGACACTGGTTAAAAGCTCACAGCCAACACTACCAGAATTTCACCAAGTTCACAACAAATTTTCAAGATTGATTTCTTTTAAAAATGCACAAAAGCCTTTTAATTCGACATTTTAGATCTTGGACTCAATTAGTTAAAATTTGTAATTCATGGTAAATCCCATATTTAAACTAGTTTGTAGAATAATTTTGGAAAATAATTCACTGTTTCTCTCTCTCTCTCTCTTTTGTTGTTTACATATTTGCTTGTTTGCTCCTAAATGACTCTAATTATCCTTAAATAAATTCCTTTTACAGTGTCCATATTGCCATCCTCCTGTCTGGGCAAAAACCTTAAAAAATGCTTAAATTTCCTTTACAACTTTATCTGTGAGTGAAAATCAGTTCATTCAAGGCACAGTAAAGAGTCAGAATAATTTCATTGTCAGAGAAAACAACAGATAAAAAACCAATTATGTCCACAAACTCAGCCAATACTTTGTGGGTAATGCTATGATACCACGGGAAAAAGCAGCAGTGTTATTAAAATTACTCATGCTTTTTCTGGGTTGTGAAAAGCATTAGGAAAGATCCAGCTTTGTTAAATGAAGATACAAAGCGATTCGTTCAGAGTATGCTTATTGTATGGACAGTAAAGAGAAGGTAGAGCCATTGGGATCTCTCCTTCCCATGTGTGCAAAGTACATGCTCCTCTCTCCTTCCCTAGCAGTGGTTTCTACCCACCTTCTTAGCCTCCCGCATGCCCAATCTTTTTTAAATTTCTTGTCACTATTAAAACTCGCCTGCCCTAGTTGTTCTTCTCTCATTGAGGTCGTACCTCTCATACTGCAGCACTAATACCCCCAGGAGGTTTGCAGGTTTGGTTAGAAGGTACTAGAAGCTTAGATGACAGCGTGCATTTTGGGACTTCCCTTTTATGCCTTTGAGGGCAAAGATCCTTTCTAAAAAAACATTTAAACAGTATTGATAGATTCAATTGGTTACAATAAAGTCTTGCAGATGTGAGGGCTATTTATTGTACTTCCAAAGTGATTTTACCAACCTATACCCTGATCCACATGCAGATTTCCTCATTTAACTTCCAGGAGGAAATTGATTTCATTTACTTGGGCAGGCCTCACAGTGATTCCCCTGACCCCGCTCCCTCCACCCCAACCACTTCCCTAAGAACTGACAATTAGAAGTATGCTAAGAATGAAATTAAAATAGGGTCTATGGCAAGTAAAATATTCAAGGTTAATATGCATTTTTTTTTATTAATGAGATTAAAATACCAACCATAGTTTGGACTAGATAACCTTTAAGATCTTTTGCAATTCTGACTATGATTGTAAAGTATTATTATTTTTTTCACAAGCACAAATTCTTGTTTAATAATTTGAGATATAATAGATAATAAAATCACACTAGACAAGGCCTTAGGGCAAATAATTCAAAATCTTCTTATTTTGCAGAAAACGTAATTGAATACCTAAAGTTCCACGGCTAGTAATTCAGCCCGGATATATTTATGCTGTCTCACACATTCCATCCTGCCTCTAGATATCTTTAGAGAAGCTTTTGAGAAGTTAAACATTTGACATCTATTTTTTAATGGTTATTGTTACATTTTTAGCATACCTACTTGACATAAGTTTATTACAGCTGCATTCCACTCCTTTCTGAGATTGGTCTTTCTTGTTCTGAAATGTATTTCTTAGTGTTTGTTTGTTTGTTGTTTTAATGAGGATCTGTCTATGAGTGATGAATATTCTTAGCGCTTATCTAAAATGTCTTTATTTCATCCTCATAAGTGAGTGATAATTTCTTTGGGCTTAATATCTAAATTAAAAAGATGATTACATTGTTTTGTTTTGTTTTAATGTAAAGTCTGCTATCAATCAAACGGACACTACCTTTTTAGGTATTCCCCATTTCTCTTTGTCTCCCTTCCAACACTGGATCATGCTTATCCATTTAAAAAATTTTTTTTTTTATTATTGCATTCCCCAAATTTTTGGCCCTTTTAGATGTCTTCTTAAACATATATTGAATTTTATCATTCTATTCTTCATGTTTAATAGCTTCTTTATTATTTTTCATATATATTTTTTCTCTGTGCTATTTATTCTGTGTAATTTTGTACTAACTATCTTCTAGTTCACTAATTCTCTCTTTAGTTATCTCTAATTTGCCTTTGAACTCATTTTATAAATTGTTAATTTTAATGACTATATACCTTAAATTAAAAAAAAATTATTTGGATCTATTTCAAATTTGCCTATTTATTTACATATAGACTTATTCTTTTATCATGGGTTCTATTTATTTTTTACTTTGATTATCATTAAAACACTAGAGGCCTGGTGCATGGATTTGTGCACTGGTGGGGTCCCTCGGCCTGGCCTACACCCTCTTGCAATCTGGGACCCCTCAGGAGATGTCAGAGAGCCAGTTTTGGCCCAATCCCCACAGGCCAGGCCAATGGACCCCACTGGTGCATGAATCTGTGCACCAGGTCTCTAGTATGCATATAAGATCTTTGGTTAATCTCTTCCCACCCTTCCTTCTCTTCCCTTCCCTCTGAGATTCATCAGTCTGTTTCATGTTTCCATGCCTCTGTGTTGAGCATCTACCCCTGGTAGGCTTAGGGATATATATATATATATATATATATATATATATATATATATATATATATATAGACTAGAGGCCCAGGCTATATACAGGGATCAGGCCTAAACTGGCAGTCAGATATCCTTCTCACAATCCAGGACTGTTGGCTCCTAACTGCTTGTCTGCCTGCCTGATTGCCCCTAACCATTCTGCCTGCCTGCCTGATTGCCTCTAACCATTTGCCTGCCTGCCTATCGCCCCTAACAACCTCTGTCTGTTTGCCTGATTAACCTTAACCCCTCTGCCTGCCTTCCTGATTGCCCCTTAAGCACTCACCTGCCTGCCTGATAGCCCCTAACTGCTCATCTGCCTGCCTGATCACCCTTAGGGGGGATTGGGCCTAAGGCAACAGTCAGACATCCCTCTCACAGTCTGGGGCTCTTGTAGTCTGGGACCCCTTACTCCTTACTGCCCCTGCAGCAGAGGTGGGAGAGGCTCCTGCCACCACCACTACACCAGCTGTGCACCCAGCTTCTGGCTGAGCAGCACTTCCCCTGTGTGAGCACACTGACTTACCAGGGGGCAGCTCCTGCATTGAGCATTTGCTCCCTGGTGGTCAGTGGGTATCATAGTGACTGATCATTCTGCTGTTCAGTCAATTTGCATATTGAGGTTTTATTATAGAGGATGCTAATTATATCTCAGAAATTAACATCTTCCTGCAGTTTATTTTTATTATGAGCTCTTGTGCATTCTTTTTCTCATAAATTTGTGAGAGTCCTATACATTGGGTTGTGTGAATGTCTCTAGAAATTGTTTTCATATTTTCTTTTACTTGGAGCCTTATAGTTTAATATTTTATATTAATTTTTTATATTTAATTTTATATTATTTGTTTTAACTTATATCCATGCTAATTACTTGTCTTAGGACTCTGTATAGTTAGATAGTTTCATCTCAAATTCTCAAGCTTTGTTGAATGCTGTCCTTTGGCATCTTGTAAGTACCATTTTATTTCTTCTTCAGAGTCCCAGATGGGTGACATTTTTGCAGACTATCTGGAAGTGAAAGAGCTTTTTTTTTTTTTTTTTTTTTTTTTCCCTTTTCATGATCTCAACAGCTTCGGTTTTGTGTAGGGGCCTTAATTCCAGCTCCCTAACTTCCTTGGACTCAAGATTCCATTTATTGTCCTTTGGAGCTTGTTATCCTAGCCCTCTACCCCTTTAATGTGTAGGGACAATTTCTGTGACTGAAACCCTCATATGAATTTATTATTTTTTCCTGGAACCCAGGAGATTTAAAAAATTTCAACTTTATTTTACGTTTTAAAAATAGAATTTAGCAATAAAGTGGTAATCTATATCAGTGTTGTCAAATATCCTAATGCATTTTAAAGAAATGTTCTGCAGGTCCAATCCATACCTTTATCAATCTATTTTAATTGTGGTTTTGAGATAATATGTTGAAGTTAAATTTCTCAGAGCCTTAGAAAATGAAGGGACTTCATGCCGAAGCTGGTTTGGCTCAGTGGTAGAGTGTTGGTCTGCGGACTGAAAGGTCCCAGGTTCGATTCCGGTCCAGGGCATGTACATTGGTTGTGGGCACATCCCCGGTAGGGGGTGTGCAAGAGGCAGCTGGTCAATGTTTCTCTCTCATCAACGTATCTAGCTCTCTATCTCTCTCCCTTCCTCTCTGTAAAAAGAATCAATAAAATATATATTAAAAAAAAAAAAAGAAAAGAAAATGAAGGGACTTCAATTACCTTCTGGCTCAATCACCTCATCAGTTCTTTCAGTATTAATTCTTAAACACCACCAATAACATGATATCTCAGAAAATATGTATTTAACTGTAGTCAGTTTCTCCACAGAGGACCAAAAATTTTGTGAAGTTTTTTTTTTGTTTGAGTCAGATTTTGAATAGATACTCTTACCAGGCAGAAAAGGAGTATGTTTGGCATAGGGAGTAAGATGGATAAAGTCATGAACATCAAAGAGTGTAGCAAGATCAGAGAGCTTGTAGTTTTGTAGACAAAAGTATAAGATGAGTATAAGGATAGAGAAAGATGGAAGCATTAAGAACTGTAGCAAGAGACATGAGTAAAAATCAAATTATGGTGGTTCTTTAAATCAAACTTAGGAATTTAAACCTTGTTTCTATGGTAAACAGTTTTAACTTTATCAGTTTTGTACTTTAGAAATATTTATCTTAAAGAACATGGTGGGGAATAGTCAGAAAGGGAATAAAGCTGGATGTAGAAAACCAATTGGGAATTCATTCAAGATTAGGAGAAACCAAAATAAGCAAGGAATAATAGAAAGGAAGAGGAAAATAGACACATACAACAGGTATTAAAGAGCAAGAATTGGTCAGACTTATTTATGTTTGAACTAGAGGCCCAATGTACAAATTTGTGCACAGGTGGGGTTCTTCAGCCTGATGGTCTTGCCCAGTCTCAATTGGGACTGATCAGGGCCTGCTTGGGGGAGGGACTGTGGGAGGTTGCTGCTGAGGGAGGTTGGCTGTGGGAATGCACTTAACACAATGCAGGGGGAAGCTCCTGCATTGATGTCTGTCCCCTGGTGGTCAGTGCATATCATAGTGACTGACTGACAGGTCATAACGATCACATAGGCTTTTGTATATATAAATGCTGCCATGCACCCTGACTTGAAATAGAAAAACAGATTTGGAGATATGATGAGTTGTGCAGTTAGATATGTTGATTTTTTAAAATTCTTTATTGTTTAGATTATTACAGATGCCCCTTTCTTTCTCCCCATAGCTTCCCTCTACCCAGATCCCATCCCACCCCAGGTCCTTGCCACCTTATTGTCTGTATCCATATGTAATGCATACATGCATATAAGATCTTTGTCTAGCCGAAGCTGGTTTGGCTCAGTGGTAGAGCGTCGGTCTGCGGACTGAAAAGTCCCAGGTTCGATTCCGGCCAAGGGCATGTACATTGGTTGCGGGCACATTCCCGGTAGGGGGTGCGCAAGAGGCAGCTGGTCTATGTTTCTCTCTCATCGATGTTTCTATCTCTCTATCTCTCTCCCTTCCTCTCTGTAAAAAATCAATAAAATATATATTTAAAAAAAAAGAAGAAAAAAAAAGATCTTTGTCTAATCTCTTCCCGCACCCCCCCTCCCCCACAACCTTCCCTCTGAGAATCATTAGTCTGTTCAATTTCCATATCCTTGATTCTATTCCATTCACCAGTTTATTTTGTTATTCAGATTTTTTATTCACTTGTTGATAAATATGTATTTGTTGTCACTTTGTTGTTCATAATTTTTATCTTTACCTTTTTCTTTTTCTTCCTCTTCTTAAAGAATACCCTTCACCATTTCATATAATACTGGTTTGGTGGTGATGAACTCCTTTAGCTTTTTCTTATCTGTAAAGCTCTTTATCTGACCTTCAATTCTGAATGATAGTTTTGCTGGGTAGAGTATTCTTGGTTGTAGTTCTTGCTATTCATCACCTTGAACATTTCTTGCCACTCCCTCTGGCCTGCATAGTTTCTGTTGAGAAATCAGCTGACAGTCATATGGGTACTCCCTTGTACGTAACTAACTATTTTTCTCTTGCTGCTTTCAAGATTCTCTCTTTGTCTTTTACCCTTAGCATTTTAATTATGAAGTATCTTGGTGTTATCCTCTTTGGATTCCTTTTGTTTGGGGTTTTCTACACTTCCTGTACTTGTAAGTCTATTTCTTTCACCAGGTGGGGGAAGTTTTCTGTCATTATCTCTTCAAAAAGGTTTTCAGTATTTGTGACATGTTTCTTTGTCTCCACATTTTAGCTGCTTCCCTGTGTTTGTTTCTATGTATTGGGTAACTGCTAATTCTTCTTGAGTTGATAGAGTGGCCTTGTGTAGTAGGTATCTTATAGAGCCCAATGGCTCAGCCTCCCCAATCACCTGAGGTGGACACTCTTTTTTATTTTTTAATTTCTTTATTGATTACGATGTTATATATGTGCCATATTTCCCCATTACTCCCTTAGCCCCTTCTCCCCACATGCCCTTTCCCCCTGTTGTCTGTGTCCATTGGTTAGGCTTATATATGCATATAAGTTCTTTGGTTGATCTCTCCCCATTACCCCCACCCTCCCCTACCTTCCCCCTGAGGTTTAATGGTCTGATCAATGTTTCTGTGTCTCTGGATTGTTGTTCATCAGTTTATGTTGTTCATTGAGGTAGACACTCTTGGTGAACCCCTTTGTGTGCTGTGTGCACAGTCTCATTGTAGTTGAGCCTTGATTGCTGTTGGTATCACTAGGAGGAATTGACCTCCAGGCCAGTTGGCTGTGGGGACCAGTTGTGACTACAGTGAGAGAACTGCTCTGTAGAAGACACCCTTATGGAGCAAGTCCATAGTTCTTACTGCCCATAGGACTTGCTTTAGTAGGGCTTTGATGTTCACTAAATCTGCCACTTGAGTGTATCACTTATGGATGTGAAGAGTTGTAATCAGGTATGATCTCACTGACCACTGGGTACACTGGCTTTTGGATTTCCAAGGAGGTACAAAGTCAGCCACTGCCTGGGCCACCCAGCAGGAGCTATAGATTCCTCCTCTTTGTATTGGGTTTGGAAATGCCTAGAAGAGGCCCAGCTGTGAAGCAAGGCAGGCTGGTCCTGGCGCCGGCCTTGAGTCTTTTATTGATAGCTTTGGGGCTCCCTGACCCAGTTGCAGCATGTTTGGTATATTTTAGCCTGAGCAACGATAGGATATTTATATGCAAAAGCTGGTGCACACAGCTTGGGTGGGATTGTAAATTAGGTGGGGCAGGGTCTCAGTGAATCTCCAGGTTGGAGTGAACAGAAATGTCTGCCAGTCAGCCCTTCATGGGAGAGGTCCCAGCACTGGAACAATGACTGCTATGAGCACCTCCTTTTGGAAGAAAGCTGCCCCTGCATTCCTGCTCCAATGCCAGATGGTCCAGTTTCTCCCCATATCTGTCTGGGTCCCCAAGAACCTCTCCCAACACTGGAGCTCAGAGCAAGCGTGAGCTTGTAAATTCAGTTAGCGGTGCTGGCCTTTTAAGAGGAGCAGCTGGGTCTCTCTAGCAGCCTGTGTGTCATCAGGCCAGATCCGTACTTGTTTTTACAGTTCGTAGTTCTTACTGCCCATAGGGACTTCTTTCCCCATCTCTAGAACCCAGGGCTGGGGGTCTTGTGTGGGGCTGGGACTTCTTGCTCCTTCAGGTGGCCTCTGCAGAGATCTCTCTCCCAATTAAAAAAGTAGCATACCCGGGTACAGACCAGCTTGTTCTGTGCCTCTACACCTTCTACAAGTCTCAGTGTGCTTTCTTCTTTACTTCTATAGTTGTAGGACTGCCATTCATCCAGCTTTCCAGCAGTTCTGGATGATAGTTGTTCTGTATTTTAGTTGTAATTTTGATGTGATAATGGGAGACAGCAAGTACAGGCATTTACCTATGCTGCCATCTTGGTTCCTACATTGATTTTGAGGCATATATGGGACATAGGCAATTGAAGATCCTAGGAAATTTATCTGGTTTAGATATGTAGATTTTGATAAAATCAGAAAGTTCTTTATTAGGGTGAAATTTCTCTTGTACCTTTTGCTGAGGGTGAGAAAGGAGGAAGAAAGAGAGAGAAGCATTGATGGGATGAAATAAATGATGAGATCTCAAACAATGTAGAAGATTTAATTTTAAAATTCTATAAATGCCTTTGAAGTGACTTGTAGAAAAATGTTTTGATTAAATTCCTTCTAAAGAAATAATTGGATTCTATTATATACTAGATAGAATAGAATGAAAGTAAAAAGCCATGTGATTTTACAGCATCTATTTGGCAAAACACTAAAAACAATTATAAATAGAGAACTTGTTTTATGAGCTTCATCTTATAAAATAAAATGTAGAAAGAAAAACTCTAAATTGACGCAAAAAGACAGTACCTATCAAAATATTTCAGCTGATACACTCATACATTTCATAAAAATTAGAATTGAGAATATCCTCCACTTAGTAGAATTTTCTCTGAACTTAGGTAACTAAGTACCTCTAAATATTTACTCAATATGTTATATAATCTATAGAGGAAAGCAAATATGTATTCTTTTCAAACATATTCATATAAAATGTAACTGAAGATTGAAGGCAATTTTTGAAAAATTACAGTACAGTCTTCAGAAAACTATTAATTAATCAGTATTAAAGAAAGATATATGTGCTATTTTTAAATATTTAGACAATCAATATAAATACTTGTTATATTTTGCTTTAGTCTAAAGAACATAGTTCTTTTATTTCTTAGATATCATTTTATTTTGAAAATAACTTATGCCTAACAACTATTTTGTACATCAACAACAAAGCTGTATATATAGCCATATATATATTGGCTATATATATATATATATATATATATATATATATATCAATATATAGCCAATGGGTTGTTCAATGAATAAATATTTCAAAAATATAATTATAATTAATTTTAATGTCCTCTTTTATTCTCAGACATATTTTATTCCTGCTCAGGCTACTATAACAAAATATCATAGACTGGGTGGTTTAAACAATAGACATTTATTTTATTAGTTTTAGAGCTTAAAAGTCTGCCAGCGTGGTCAGGTCCTGGGGTCTGGTGAGAGCTGTCTTCCAGGCTAGCAGACTGTGTGTCCTCGTATGGTGAAAAGAGAAAGAGAGACCAAGCTCTCTGGTGTTTCTTCTTATAAGGTCACCAATCCTATGTGAAAGTCCCATTCTCATGACCTCATCTAAATATAATGACCTCTGAAAGTCCTCATCTCCAAATACCATTGTATTGTGGGTATTTGGAGATGAGATGTGGGTAAATAGATTTGGGCTGGGGGTGGGGGGGAGACACACAATTTAGGCCACAGCTTGGACAATATATTTTGGGGCACCATACTTATGAATATTATTATCATGGACTGAGAAACATCTGGCCCATTGCCATTAGATTCCAGATGCATAGTCCTTGCTTGTCTCCATCTAGGTCCACTGCAACCAAATAAAAGTAAACATGTTTCCCTTTAAACTGTTTTCTAAGAACAAGTCATTCTTTATGCTCTTCTCCCTGTCTGTGAAAGATCTCTACTCTCTTAGCCACTTGTGTGCTCCTCTTGGGGATATAGTCCCTCATTTCTATCCTGCCCAGGGACAAGGGATTCTGTGACCTTCCCTCAAGCACCTTGCCTAGACAGCTCATCCTACCATTGCTACTCTACTGGTCAGATGCCGTGATGAATGCTGGGTTTTTCTGTGAGGTTTGCAACCTCCTTGGAAAGCTCGCCAATGGTTCTCTGTGGCCTGGGATAGCCTCAAAATAATTTGAGGTATTTTTTTATTTTTTTTATTTTATTGTTCTTTCGCACACCTAGCATTTGCATGAGGAGATGAACACTGGACTCTTGTTCAGGGATTCATCACCATGTAAGGTGACCAGTCTCATCCTCTCTTATCTCTCCCTCCCAGAAGTTAACTTGATTTTTTCCCCCCTAAAGAACTAGCTCTTAAGTCACTCCACATTGTTTACATAAACATAGTTTAGAATTTGGCTCTCATGTTTTAAAATGCTTTGGGAACTCTCTATCAAATAGCATCACCCTTGCAATCAAATGCCTTGGGTTTCAAGATTACTGTGGCTAACATGAGCTCAAAAACAGCAATAAAAAAAATTAAATGACTTCATTGTTTACCATATCTACCCGTGTCCTGAATAATGAAAGCTAGTGGCTCCATAGGGGACGGCACCAAGAATGTTGGAAGGACAAACCTTAGTCATTACCTCAAAATGTCCTGCCAAAAATGTTGGAATTTGAAGACTGAACAAAATCCTTATAAATTATTCATCAAGTCCACCCTCGTGTCCATCGTAAAGTGAGACCCAGGCAGACTGAATACTTTTCATTTAAGACTGAACAGAAGAAGCAGGACTATAATGAATTCTACCTCCATCAAATACAGAATTCTTCCTACTGATTTACACTGTTTCCTTCTAGATATAGTTTAGTTTTTCTAAATTGCTCTCCAAAGGTGGCATCAAGAATTGGACATGGCCCCACAAATGCATTCAGAATATGGCAGAATTCTGGTAGGCTGCTGACTTCTGGGCACCATGCTTCTCTAAGCACAGAATAAGATGTGGGTGTTGCATTTGTGCTGACAACACTGTCAAGCCAAGTTTCCTCTTTTTTTAAAAAAACAACAACAACACAACAACTATATTTTTATTGATTTTTAGAGAGGAAGAGAAAGGGAGAGAGAGAGAGAGAGAGAGAGAGAGAGAGAGAGAGAGAGAGAGAGAGAGAGAGAGAGAGAGAAATATCAATGAGGAGAGAGAATCATTGATCGGCTGCCTCCTGCATGCCCCATTCTGAGGACTGAGTCTGCAACCCAGGCATGTGCCCCGACCGGAATCGCACCGGCAACCTTCCAGTGAATGGGATGACACCCAACTAACTGAGCCCCACTCGTCAGGACTAGGATTCCAGTATTTCAACCATTCCTATGAGCCACCTTCACATCTTGGCAAAACGGTGTGAACCAAAGCAGAATTTTCAGGGAAAAAAGTTCTAAAACCATTTTATAATCAGTCTAATGCTGCACCTAAATAGGAGCAAGTTTAATGGTCTTCTAAAGCATGAATTTGTTTCTGCACCACACTAGTAATAGTTCCAATTGATTTGGTTGCCTAACCCAGAATTTTAAGAGGGATTATTATCTCTTAGTGTTACTAACTCCTTCTTCCTCTGTTTTTGGCCCACAATGCAACAAACAAGCCAGAATGTTCTCATCTTAAGAAATGAGGGTCCCAGACAGCAAGCGAACCTTTGTTGTTTTATTATCTAAGTAGGAGAGTCGAGTTATTTATTCCAGATTAATCATGTACTTTTCGTGTTTCTGCTCTGCGTATTAATCAAAACTCCCTTCAACAGTAAGACCTTAAAATGTGTTCAATGCACACAAAGCAGATTCTTCCCTTTTCGTACACTTTTAGTCTCTGAGAGAAAAAAAATAAATAAATCTGTTAAGGACATTATTACAATTTTAGGGCCTGAGCTTGGTTATTTAAAAACCATATGGAAATAGAAACGAGAAATAAATAGAAAATTTAATGCAAATGTAAAATAATTTATATAATTATTTCCTGCCAGGCTTCATCTTTTGAAATACGGTATTTATAAGGGTGCTTTGCTTTAAAAAACAACAATACATTGTATATAAACCAGAGAGCATGCATAGCAGCTCTGTTTAGAAAATAGCAAAGTACCATGTAAAAGGCCTCTGTTTAGTTAGCCCACCCACCAACTAGGGGGGAAGCCAACGTACAAAAGGAGGACTGAATCTGCGAGCTGTTCCCACTGTGTCAAACCTGGGATTTCATTCTCTAAACAGTGCTCCCCAAGTGGGGTCTCAGAGTAATTACTCAGTGCATTTATTCAGGTAGGTGCTTAATTTGAAAATTCAATCCAACATAACATTCCTTGTGCTTTGTTTTGTTTTTAAAATATGTGCCGTCCTTCCCTCCCCCTCCCCAGGCCCTACCATGTAATGGGGTGAACTAGGTAGAGAAAGAGTAACAACAACCATCCTTTACTTTGCACTCTGTTTTCTAACTTTCACAATTTGTGTTTGTTTGTTTCATGCTAACTACAACCTTCTGTGGAAGAGAGGTATGTGAGGCAACTTTGGCCCCAAACATAAACCACTAGTTTGCACAGGTTATTCCTGGCAGAGCCCAGGTGATGACCCAGGATTTCTGATTTTCAGCTTCCGGCTTTTTCTGTGAGATGACATCAGGTACACAATGTTTTTAGTTTTTGTTTTTTTAAATATGTATTTTATTGATTTCAGAGAGGAAGGGACGGGAGAGAGAGAGAGAGAGATGGAAACATCAATGATGAGAGAATCATTGATTGGCTGCCCCCTACTGGGGATTGAACCTGCAACCCTGGAATGTGCCCTTTTTGAGAATTGAATCAGTGACCTCCTGGTTCATAGATTAATGCTCAACCACTGAGCAACACCAGCCAGGTGGTACACAATGTTTTCTTTTTGTTACTATTGCTGTGAAATTGGGTGCATCAAATAATGTTATTATGAAAAGTTGACCTATTGCCTTGTGGAAAATGGGGTGCTGATAAGACATCTAAATTTGATCTCAAGTCCCCTAGGTATCTATCAAATGAGTGTCCTCAAACTGAATGTATGTAAGACTCATTGTTTGGTAATGTGTTTCCTGTGACTCACCCAGTTAGCCCTGACTTCATGGAGAGCCCCACATGGAGGGCACTGAGCAGTTACTGCGAGGCCACAGGAGCTCTGCTAACTCCCTGCCGGTCACTAGGATGAATCCTGTCCTATCTACTCTGCCTCACCTGTATGGTGTGCCACTCAGTTGACTTTAAATCTCAGCCCTTAGATGCTTCCTTTTTCCCTTCAAAGTCTCTGCCTCAGTGAGAGTCCTGGACCAGCTCTCCCCGACTACCTTTGTCCCCTCGTGCCTTACTTTCCATGAAAAAGCTAGAAGCTGGGTAACCATTTTTATCCTTGTGGTCAAAGCTAACAACATTTTTGCTCTGGATTCTTATCCTTTTCTGAGTAGAGCTCCCCCACACACTTCTCCCTGGCTAATATTAGTCACCACTTAGTGTTATGCATTATTATACTAAAGTAACGTGTATCTGCAACCCAAACTTCCCCTTCCAGACTCATCTATCTCACTTTCTCCTCAAGGTGCCACTTGGACATTTATCAGTCAGGGTCAGCTGGAGAAACAGATGCAGAAGGAGATGACATTAAGAAGTATATTGCAAAGAATTGGACTCTGTGATTGTCTAGGATAATCTCCCTTATTTTAAAAATATTTTATTGATTTCAGGGAGGAAGGGAAGGGGAGAGAGAGATAGAAACATCAATAAAGAGAGAGAATCATTGATTGGCTGCCTCCTGCATGCCCTCTTTTGGGGATCAAGCCCGCAGCCCAGGCTCTGACCATGAATCGTGAACCTCCTGGTTCATGGTTTGATGCTCACCCACTGAGTTATGCCTGTCAGGCGATAATCTCCCTTATTAAAGTTAATCTGTTAAGGATTTGACTCACTTCTGCTGTTGATTCACAACAGCAATGTAATGTTAGAATGGATAACTGGGGTCTATAGCCAAGTAGATACAGCAAAATCCATCATAGATGTCTAATAGATGCAATGCACCATGAACACCTGCTCTTTCTTCTCAGCACTCCTCACAAACTTGCAATGGCAACTCCATCCTTTTAGTTGTTTATCCTAAAACATAAATTGAAGCTCTTTTCTTCTCACACTCTATGTATCTTTTTTTTTTCTTATTTTTTTAGTGTAAAAATATTTTTATATAATTAAAACATAGTCCAATTCTTAATTAAAACCAATTTCCCAATTATGTGTTTAACTAGAGGCCTGATGCACAAAATCTGTGCAAGAGTATGCCTTGCTTCCCCCAGCTGCTGGCACTGGCTTCCCTCTGGCACCTGGGACCTGGGCGTCCCTCACAGCCCTGGCTTCATCTGGAAAGATGTTCAGAAGGACGTCTGTTCTAATTAACATATTACATTTTTTATTATTATAGATTATTTTTTAAAAATTCAATTACTGCTGACATTCAATATTGTATTACTTTTAGGTGTGCAGCATAGTGGTTAGACATTTACATAACTTACAAAGTGATTTCCCCATAAGTTTAGTATGCTCCTGACACCATACATAGTTACTACAAAACGATTGACTCTTTTCTCTATGCTGTGCTTTACATCCCCATGACAACAGTCTCTTTAAGAGAGACACAAGAGTCAGAGTCAGAGGAGAGGCATTGTGACGATGAAGCAGGGGTTGAAGATGAAGGAATGGGCTACAAGCCAAGGAATACAGGCAGCTTCTAGAAGTTAAAAAAGGCAAAAAACAGATTTCCTCTCAGCCTCCAGATAGAATCAGATTTGCCAACACCTTGACTTTAGCTCAATGAAATTTATTTCAGACTTCTGGTTTCCAGAATTAGAAGACAGCAAGTTTATGTTGTTTGAAACTGCTAAGTGTGTGGTGCTTCGTTATATCAGCAATAGAAACTAACACACTTATTTTCAATATGAGATGACATCTTCTTGACTTTACCTTCAATATGTCCACTTCTCACCACCTCTCCTGCTTCCACTTGGTCCTAGCATCATCATCTCTGTTCTGGATGATTTCATCAGTCTTCTGTTTTCATCCACTATTCATCTACCTCCTGTCCCTGCCCACTGTGGCAGTTTTGTGAGAATCAGAAAAAGGTGCTCTTCCCTTAGGAAGACATAGCCAATGCCAAGGTACATAAGGTAACGAGCAGAATGAGAATGAATGTCCTCGTACAGAACATGCCCTGCAACTGTACATCGCAGCCCCACCTACAGTCCTTTCCAAGAGCCATCTGAGTAACCCTATTGAAAGGTAAGTCAGATCTTGTCACTGCTCTGCTCAAAACCCTCACAAATCTCTCCATCTTACTAAGTCCTTCTAAGGGGACTGTGAATACTATGTCAGACCTCATCTACTATTCTCCATCTTACTCACTGTTCCAGCAAAACCAGCCTTTTGCTTTTCTTCAAATGCCACAGACACATTTTCACCTGAGGTTCTTTGTTCTTGCTGTCCCCTTAAGTTGCTAAGAATTGTGTGGAATATCTAAATGGTTGGCTCTCTCCCCTTCTTCAAGTTTTTTGGTCAAATCATGCCCACCTTAACTATCTTATTAAAATTTGTAAACCACACCATTCCTATACTTTCTAATCCTTTATCCTGACTTTTTCTCTCTCTTTCAAACTTACTACTTTTTAACATTCTATTATTAGTTAATTATTATATTTATCATAAGTTCTAAGCGGGCAGGGTTTTTTGTCTAATTTTTTTTCACTCCTGTATACTTAATTAATACCTAATATTTAATAGGTATACAATGAATATTTGAATAGAAGAATAAAAGAATCCTTTCTATTTCAATCTGGGCTTTTCCAGAAGTGGTACAAACCAGGTATTAGTACTTTATTTGGGAGTTGATCACAGGAAACACTGTTAGGGCTATGGAGCAATAAGGCAGAGAAGGGAAGGCAGCTGATGAAGGGTATGCTTTAGCTTAAGTCCACTGGGGGACCCTGGGAATCAGTGAAAGGCATGTGCCTCTGTAGGGGAGGAAAGATTTTCCTCTGCCCTCTTTATGTTCTGTGGCTGGGCCTGAGAATTAAAGTGTCAAAAGATGGACTGACAGGAAAAAAACAATACATTTTATTTGAGGTTAATATTTTTAAGTGGCATGAGAGCCTTCATAGAAAATAAAATGAAGAGCCAAAGAAGTGGATTACACTTATATACCATTATAACAAAAAATGATAAATTGTGGAGATGTGACAAGACAAAGGTAAAAGGGATTGGGGCTAAAGGAGGTAGATTGTGGGAAGGTGGCTAGGAAATATATGGAGAAACAAATGGAAGATAAAGTTTGTTTGCACAAATTCATCTTGCATCAACTTCCTGTCTCCAATGATAAGACTGTTCTCTTTTTAGTACAGTGAGGGAATTACTCTCACAAAAAAAATAAAATAAAAATTTATGTCCTCCTTTTAGGTAGACAGGGAAGGTCAGAGCTGATCTTTCTTGGGTGTCTTCAGCTCAAAATAATCAATATGTCGAAGCGACATATTTTGGAGTGGCATGTTCACCTCAAAAGTATTGCACCCAGGAGGCTAAGGAGCTGGGTTCTTTATCCACCAAGTTCCAGGAAGGGCATTGATTCTCTGACATTTCCCTTCTGCCACATGCATGGGGCAGAGCTGACTCCATCCTTCAGTCTCCAGTCAAAGAGGTCATTGCCAGTTGAAAAAGTCAAGCCTATTCTCATGAGAACAGTAAGGCCTGAAGGTAGATGAATGGAGGAGTTTCAATAGCATCTCTATGCTTTTCCACCAAGAGTGAGGAGACAAATCCCTACCTGCCAAATAAATAAGTTATGGATATACCAACTTGATTATCTTATAACATCATCTTCAATTCTTATTGTAGGCTCCCTCTTATCCATCATTCCTGGTTGAGGCATGGAGATGGGAGAGGCTGGCAGAGGAGATAAGGACACCCGGTGGCTGTCCTTTGGGGCTCAAGAAGGGAAAGTCTTTCTCTGCGGGACCTGAAGGAGAAGCCTGAGCCAGGACCCAGTAGAATAGATGGAGTGCTATTTGCTGGGAAGACCCTGAATTGATGTTCTGGTTGTTTATAGCCAGCATCCTGCCAGACATACTATTCAATATTCTGAATATTAACCCTTAGAAGATGCCTACTCATTAAGCCAGGGCTGGAATCTCAGAAAATTGCCAGTGCAATGAAGAAGCTCTGGAGCAGACACGGGGATCTGGGAAGCAATAGAGGCACCAAGAGGAAGAAGCAATGGGTTGAGGGGATGAGTGGGTGGGTGGTCTGGGTAAATGCCTAAGATGAGAATTGTTGTTTTTGGGTGCTTTCATGTCTTTCTGCAGCCTGATGTGTTGATAGATCAGGTAGTTGCAGGGGTCTGGGAAAGGGTCCATAAGTAAGATATCTTACAGACAGGACTGCCTTATTATGAAGTCTTTCCGATACTTCAATTTACTGAGAGTCAAGTACATCCAGAATCTACAAAGACAAAACTTCCCTAGTGACTATGATGATGCAGATTTCATCTACAACAGGTCAGCAAAAAGTGGTGGATGCTGTCCTTCGGTCTGACCCACCACAAGCATCTCTTTGCCATGTGAGGCGAAGGTCAGAGTACACCCACCCTAACATCCAACAGAATGTCTTTAGGCCTGATGTCATTTTTCCTCTAAGTCCTCATTTCTCTGAGGTGCCTGGTTGAAAGCATGGACTAATTTGGATGGCTGTTAATGACAGTTAATGCTGCCATAACAGAACATAGAGAAAAGAAGTGAAAAAGAAGCAATGAAATCTGTAATGAAAAACAGATCACTGGAGTCCCACAAAGAGACCTCTGCTGGAATGGCAGGAGGCAGTGCTAGGAAGCCCTAGGCAGAAATAATGAAGTCCAGGATAAGGGGCTGTCACAAGGCATTCCTTCTTGCTCCAGATAAGTTAAAACAGCTTCCAATGGTAGAAAACATCAGTTTGAATTCTCATCAAAGTAGGGAAACCACTGTCTCAGGATTAGAGCTCCAAAGGTAGCCTGACCAGTTAGCCTCCTGGCCATGACCATGTCTAAAACGGAAAGATGACTTTAGCAGCTGTTCTCACAAAAAGGGTTTCAGTGCAATGAGGTTATAATGCAGAGAAGCTAGAGCTGAAACACTGAATATATATTCTCTTTAGAATAAAAGGAAATGACTACAAGCCTGGCAATAAATGTGGCAGCTTACTGGAAAGGCAGGGTTAAAGAATGGGGAAATGCATGTTAGAGCCTAAATTAAAAGCAGGTGCCGGGCCTGTATCGGGGAGTCCTAGAATGTCAGAGCTGGAGGACACCCAGGGGAAACTCATCCAATTCTCATATTTGATGTAGCAGGAAAGCCAGGTCACAGAAGTTAAGCAACTCGCTCAGTGCCACACACAGTTAATGTCAAACTTACCTCCTAGTTAAAACTTTACTTCTTTTTCAGAAAATGCAATTTCTTCTTTTCAGAAATTTTAATGCCTGTGGCATAAAATTAATAAAGGAAACATTTTTCTTCTTTTTGTAAAATCTAAATTTGAATGGTCACATCTATCTGATCATTTTTCTCTACTACTGTACCTTCTTAAACCTTATGTTTGGCCTTATTTTAATGAGGTCTGTCGCACTTTCCCAGTATTGTAGGCGGTTCAAAACATTGGCTTTTTTTTTCTCATTCATTTAATTATTTCCTTCCCTTCCTACAGCTAAAGCACCAGTGTATGCTCTCATCTTATGATTCTACCTGACTGTATCTGTGGTCTTTTACACACACACACACACACACACACACACACACACACACACACACTGCTTCCCATCTCTTTTTTTCTATTAGCAAACTCAAACATTGAGGAAATCATGAGGTCAAACATCTTTAATATATTTCCATACTCAGAAGAGAAAGTATAATCTTTTCAGTTAACAATCTCCACCATCTAATCATATCCTCCCTTATCCAACTACGGTAACAGCTGTCATTATTAACTGATATGAGCCTCTAGCACCTTCTATCTCCTTAGTGTTTCAGAAATAAACTACACAGACACTTTCCACACACAAACATACGCACACTACACATAGCCTCTACCAACAGAATGGCTTTTCTCCCTTTTCTTTTTTTTTTTTTTTTTTTCTCTAGCCGAATCCCAACTTTGTTTCAAAGCCCAGCAAAAACACCAAATGAGATAGCATCACTGGTCATTCTAGTTTGTCTGTGTTTTCCACTCCTCTGGATCTGTGAGTATATATTGTATTACTTTGCTAGTTTCTTAACTGCTCTCTATGGATGTCTTACAAAACACTGTCCAACACCTCCACAGTTTATAGTGTAATTGAAACATCTTTTTGTGTGTTCTTTTCATAATGCTCAATAAAAGTCTGCCAAAGGAAGAATCAATGAGTCATGCAGCACAATGCCTGACAAAGGTGCCCTGTGTTTGAACGCTTTAAACCTATTAATATAGAGTCAGTATGTTAGATCAGTGGTCGGCAAACTGCGGCTCACGAGCCACATGTGGCTCTTTGGCCCCTTGAGTGTGGCTCTTCCACAAAATACCACGTGCAGGTGCACACGTACAATGGGACTGAAACTTCGTGGCCCATGCGCAGAAGTCAGCTTTTGACTCTCAAAAGAAATGTCAATCATTGTACTGCTGATATTTGGCTCTGTTGACTGATGAGTTTGCCTACCATTGTGCTAGATAGTGTGCCTCGGTGATGTGGGGATAAGGAAGAACCTCCTCTAAGAGTACACCTGCAGAAATGCACATAGAAGTCCCCCATTAGATTCTCGGTTGCCATTTGTCTTCGGAACTCTTTATTTCCACATGCAGCAAAAGGGGGGCTGACATACTCTCTAAAAATCATGCTCCTGATGATCATTCATTCATTTATCCAATTAGTCATTCAATCAATAAATATTATTTGAGTATGTTCTATGTGCCAGGCATTCTTTGGAATTCCTTTCCCTCATTATCACTCCCTCTCTGGACAATGGTTCATGTGGTGATCATTTTTCACTTGTACAACCTACAAGGTGGAAATAGGCTATTTCCCTTCCCTGGCTCTGGGTTGGCCTCATCCTCTAGCATCCTGGCTCCCTGGAAAATTCAAGTCAAACTGCGTGAGCCCACTGGTCCCACTTGATGTCAGTTGTTAGGGGCTTCCCTGGCACTGTGTTAGCGTGAAGCTGGGATGGCCCTGTTCCTGCCACAGGAAGTGTCTGACTAGTGTTTGCTCCTCATGGAGAGAAGCACTCAGTTTCTCTCTGATCTGAGCCATCAAGTTCCATCAGCACATCTGGTGAGGTTATTTCCCCTTCACATTCTGTCCTGATTTCCTTTCTAATTTTATCAGAAAATCTTTACCTTTAAGGTTTAGTTCTACTGGGCACCTAATCTTGACTTTAGAGTGTCCTAACAGTAATAATAACAGTAACTAGCATTAATTTAGCAACTATTAATACTATGTGTTAGACATTGTTAGCACATTATTATTGTTATTATTATTATTATTACTATTACTTCATTTAATCCTTGCAACAACACCTGAAGTAGACATTACTAATAGGTTCATTTTACAAATGAGGAAATTTATGCCCATAGAGTAATAATACCTGTTTATTATATCAGGTGTGTGTGTGTTTTTAAAAATGCCTTTTAACAACTCAAACCACCAAATAACAAATTTAATGATCCTTTCTCAGCCACCCTACTACTAAATAGTCTTCTTCACAAATGCAATTTCATATTAAAAACAGATATTTTATATTCTGAGAAAGTCTCATTATTATCTTCCCTATAAATTTAATAGCCACACACTGCAGAAAGCCTACTTCCACCATGATCAGGAATATTTAGAATATTTTTAACTTTGAAATTTAATGAGCTAAGCAGAATATAAAAGTCATTTCTCTAACATTAAAATTTCATTAAACGTCCGGCTTCAATCAGTGTTACTAAAATTATTTTCTCAGGTTATTGTTTTATGAGCATGTCAAGTACCTATAAATTCTATAAAATGAATGACCCATCAGGTATAGAGCACTCTAAACTCTATAGACACCCTCCCCCAACAAACACACATGGAGTCACCCACATGGAGTCTTCAGGAACTCATAAGTGGGCAACTGTAATAGTGGAAGAAGCTTTGAGTGAAAAGAAAAGAGAGGTTACACATTTAAAATTATACTGGAAATCAGATTCTCATCTCTCTGGTTTTGCCACTTTTTCTCTGTGCTTTCTACCTTTCCTAGCTGTGAAACTAGCATAGTAAGGAAGAGCCTACAGGTAACTCCCACATGAAAGCTGTCCTCATGAATGCCAATCAGGAGCCAGAGGAGAGAGAGGTTCAAGTACAAAAGCGTTGCCAGCAAGTTGCCTGAGCTTGTCCCTAATTTAGATTTTGTTCCAATGGATGGAAGAGCTCAAACATGAGTTTTGCTTGAGTGTCATACTGGGAAACAATGCATTCAGCGTACTTAGAATGATGCATGAATCAATGACTGGACACCAGTAATGAAGGGTGCTTTTGCCTGGTGTAGCTTCATACATAATTCATTAAGAAGTTTAATATAGAGATAGGTAACAACTCAAAGATTTGAAAATTTGGAGTCCTGGGCCTCTCGTTCCATCTCTCAGGACAGATGTTGCAGGCTCTAGAGAAATTAAACTGTTAGATCTGACGGATGAATGCTGATATTTAGAATTTTTCCCCCTTGGACATTGAAAGGAGGTGATGATGTTGATATGATTTTCCCTGATGCTGAGGGAACACACATTAAATTTGCTGTAATATTATTCCTTTGGTGAACTTCCTTTTAGATGATATAATAGTTCAAAAATGAATTAAAATTACATTCTCTCATTAACAAATTCTGAACATTTTATAACCGGTGCCACTGGCCACCTCCATTGCTTTTATTTAGAGTCGCTTAACAAGGATATGTTCTTTCTCTTGCCTTTTTCACACTTACGCTGAAAGCTTAACCAACTCCATTCAGAACGAAAAAAAGGAACAATGTGGTTTTGTACTTCATAATAGCGAGTACTCTATTTACTAGTATAAGAAATAGCTTTCCATGACTCTCAGAAACATCCATCTCCAGCCCCATCTCTCCTAGCGCTCGCTTTCATAAGGTTCATCCCTATGTCTTCATCGTCTATCACAAGGAAGAGAACGGAGAGCTTTGGTCCTAGTTTTAAAAGAAAAAAAAGTGTCCTTGTTTTAATGAAAGAAGTAGGAACTCAGCTGTGGAAAATAATGTATTCAGGCACATTGCCCAGCCCCTTTCTCCATGCTGTTCACAAAAGAAACCAAGTCAAGGAAAAAAAGGAAAGTTCTAGTCCGAGATCCTCCGAAGTCTGGGTTACAAAGAGTCACAAAGGTAGTGATTGAATGCAGGTTTTCCACTCCCAGAGAGCTCAGCCTCCCAACTCCCGTCACTGTGTTAGTGCCAAGTTAGCCCATAGCTTTAAAAGGCCCAAGTAAATTTTTGAAATTTTATGCCAGTTGAGTGAGTTATTTAATTTCTTAGTTTATCACTCACAGCCAGTCCTGAAATGGTCTCAGCCCACACTGAAGGCAATTAAGAAAGACTGTCCTCCCCTAAGGCCCTTCATTCCATACAGACTCAGGGAGAAGGGTTGAATTGCCTTGTAGTCAGCCATGGAAAGCCAATGTTCTGTCTCATTTGGTTAGGTAAGTGTCTAGGCTGTATAAAGCTCTCGTACACATACTTGGTAATTCTTAACCATGGGAAGCATTGATTCTGAATCATAGTTGTTAACTCTTTAATTATAGAAAACTAATGGATTGTCATTTAACAAGTAAAATTCAGTAGAATGGAAACCTTGAGGATGAAGCATTCTTAAGAAAAGGTGTAATTAAATAATAAGGAAAATGTTGGGACCCAGTACTTTGAGTTATTTGCTTTAAAAGATACCCTTTGTCCAAAATGCAATGTATATTTATATGAGGATAGAGTGATATAACACAGGAAGTTTCTATACATTTTATTTAGGAATAAAAATCTGCATGTATGTAAGCCATCCATATGATTTCAAAAATATGCATCAAATTAGTCATATATAACTTCAAACATAGCATTTTTTCATTTTAAATATATTTTTATTACTGAAAGATTTGCAGATATCTCCCATTTCCCCCCTTCCCTACCTCTTCCCAGCCCGTATCCTCCAGCCCCTGACCCCTGCTTGCCCATGTCCATGGGCTACAAACATAGCATTTTAAAAACTTCTGAAGTTCAGATTCCTTTTGTGTAGTTTTCAAAATATGCCACTGTGAAACACAATTGTCATTAATAACATTTACCCTAAAGAAACCAAAAAATGTTAAAGGGACTTCTTTAAGAAGAAGAAAGAAAAGACAAAAAATATGAATAATGACATGGCAATATACCTATCTATCAATAATTACTTTATTTTTAAAAATATATATATTTTATTGATATTTTACAGAGAGGAAGAGAGAGGGATAGAGAGTTAGAAACATTGATGAGAGAGAATCATCTATCAGCTGCTTCTTGCACACCCCCTACTGGGGATGTGCCCGCAACCAAAGTACATGCCCCTGACTGGAATCGAACCCGGGACCTTTCAGTCCGCAGGCTGACGCTCTATCTACTGAGCCAAACCAGTTTCGGCAATAATTACTTTAAATATAAATAAATTAAATGCTCCAATTAAAATACATAGAGTGGTTGAATGAATGAGAAAATAAGACCCTTCCATAAGCTGTCTACAAGAGACTCACTTCAGATCAAAAGACATATACAGACTGAAAGTAAAGGGATGGAAAGAGATAGTTCCTAAAAATGAAAATGGGAAAAAAAAGCTGGGATAACACTATTATACCAAATAAAATAGACATGAAAACAAAGGCTATAACCAGAGAGAAGAAAGGACCCAGCAGTTCCCCTTCTGGTATTTATTCGATGAAACCCAAAACACTCATTCAAAAAGCCATGTGCATCTCTACGTCCACTGTAGCATTATTTACAATAGCCAAGGTATGGAAACAACCTAAGTGTCTGCCAATAGGTGAATGGATAAAGAAGAGGTGTATATACAAAATGGAACTGATTTAGCCATAAAAAAAAAAAAAAAAAGAAATCTTGCTATCTGCAACCACATGGGTAGACCTAGAAAGTACTGTGCTGACTGAAATAAGTCAGACAGAGAAAAACAAATGCTATGTGATTTCACTTACATGTGGAATCGAGAAAACAAAATTAATGAGAAAACAAAACAGAAACTCATAGATATAGAGAACATTTTGATGGTTGCCACATGGGAGCTGGGTAGGGGGGATGGGTAAAAAAAACAGTGATGGGATTGAGAAGTAGAAATAGATAATTACAGAATAGTTATGGGGATGTAAAGTGCAGCCTAGGGAATCCTATATAATAAGAGGCTTAATATGCAAATAGATCAAATGGCAGAACAATTGAACAACCGGTTGCTATGATACGTGCTGACCACCAGGGCGCACACGCAGAACAAGGCGGGCATCTGCCACAGTGGGATGGTGGAGCAGGAGAGCGGGCGCGCCAGACCAAGGTGGGGAGCTGGTCACTGTCAACAGGGTGAGCCACTGATGGTTACTGAAAATTCTTTGCTCCCATGTTTTGCTGCTGGAGCCACCACCCACAACTGCTGCCAGTTCTCGGCACCGGCCCTTGGCACAATCAACAGGTGCAACTGGAGGCTGTAGGCCCTGATTGCTCCTCAGGGTTTCTCCACCTCTTCCTGCTCCAGAGGGGTAATCAGGGCAGCAGCCACCACTTGCACCGGCTGCTGGCACTGGCCCCAATGGCTCTGCGCTGTCAGTACGTGTGAGAGTGGCAGGAGGGGTTGGGCGGATGATGTGGAGGATGGGCTGAGACCGACCCCTTTACCCACCACAACCTCACAGCCCATGAATTTGTGCACTGGGCCCCTCGTATAAGCACTACTACTGTATTGTAACAACTATGTACATGTCAAATGGGTTTATTGGGGATTTATTGGGGATGATCACTTTGTAAGATATGCAAATGTATAATCACTTTGCTCTACACCTGAAACTAATATAACATGCCTACACCTGAAAATAAAAAAATTACTAAAAAAAAATAAAATAAAGAAACCATTGATATCATAACTTACATGTGACCTGCCCGGGACAAAGCCAGTAAACAGGAAAGCATATATTATGCTGGTTCAGAGTACTATGGTGGAGGCAGCTAGACTTGGCTTGGTCATATTCTGCTGCTTACTAATGCTGAAGGACCCTGAGCAAAGTGACTATTGAAGCCCAGATGTTTTCCACCTATAAAGAGAAGAATATAGTATTGATCTCTTAGGTTATTGTGAGGATTAGGGTATTTAGCAGAGTGGCTAGCAGCCAGTAAGCCCTCAACACATCTTTACTCATTTTATTAGCAATACCATGCTTCTCAATCTCCCGAATAGTGATTCAGATTAGTGGAGAAGAGAGAGATTCTTAAGGAAAAACAGAAACGGAAAATCTCCTTTGAGAAACTTCCACAGCATAGTGATGGTTTTTAAAATAAAAACTGTAGCTTTGTTAGTGTGGTTCCACACAGGATGTCATGATAAAAATAAATAAATAAATAAATGGAAGAAGAAAATCTTCGCCATGACCAGAAAAAGGTCTCTTGGGAGAACTTAACAAGATAGCAAAGAAAAGGTGCAGAGTGAAGAGATGCAGGGTCTGAAAGTCATGTTTGGGAGAGACCGGACACTGGCTGTTAGAGACAGAAGGAGTCCAAAGGAATAACAAACCTCCCGGTCATGACTGATGACAATATTATGCCAGAAAGCTTGTAAGACAATGAATGACCACACAACTGCAAATCACAGTTAGACCTGCATGCAAGAATTCAGAAAATGCTCGGTACACCAGAAACCCAAAGAATGTGTCTGTAAGCAAACGCACCAACTACTCAGCCTCTACTTACCTGCCTGGTTGTTAACACCTTCCATTTGGATTGTGGCTCTGAATCAAGTATCTACTATGTCATGCTATCTTAGACCTTGGCAAAGAATGAAAACACAATTATTAGTGCTGTAACTTTAAAGCAAGTTTTTCATTTTGGTGCCAGCTGGTACAGTTTGTTTTGCTTAGGAAGGAAAAAAAATTCTTCCTTTGTAGAAAGAATAAAAATTTTAAAAGATATTAGGTTACAATTTCTTAGGGTACAAAAAAAAAAAAAAAAAAGCAGTTCCATTTTTAATACCTTCGCCCTCTACCCTTGAGTGCTGGGCTTATGCAGTGAGGTGGGTACAGCATATTCCGTTCTCAACCTCCCTAGCATTTGAGTCCAATTAACAGGTGGATAAGACATTTATTTTTCTTAATAGAGTTATATGTCTGGAATTTATTTAGTGGTTTCGGGGGAGACTAGAAAACAGGATTGCAAATAGGGTGGGAAAATAAGCCAGAAAAACCAAGATCATTTCCAGTTGAATTATGACCTCAAGTGGATTCCGGAGAATGGAATTTCCATAATTCACAATCCTATTATTGGTTATTTCTGGAGCCTTGGGGGCCGAGGGCAATATCCTCTGTTGAATCCCTTGCCTGTTTCCTGGCCTGCTGGCCTTTACCCTCCATTCTCCATGTCAGTAATTAATTGTTTTATATACTAACAACTTCCTAGAAGTAATTGAGGTGGCTTGGTACAAATGCCAGAGAAATGGACTCATTAAGGGAAACACGAAGGAGCAGGGCTGTGCTACTACAAGAAGCAATAGTTGTACTAAGATACTAGTCTGAGCGGAATTAGGACAACCGGGCAGAAATATAAGCGTTCACACTCCCAGCCATCGCTGGAATTGCCTCCCCGTGTGGTGGGGATCAGTAAGAGTCAAAATTAGCCACAAGCTCTGGGGGAGCAATTGCTAAGGGGACATAGACCTGGTCCATAGAAAGTCTGACCGAGCTCAGAGGAAGTAGTGACAACCCATAGCTGCCACTCCAAACAAAAGGAGAAGAAATCTGTGAAAACAGAAAGGATTCACATAAGAGAGAAGTTAACACACCTGGAAATGTATGTTCCCTATGAAAAAAAGCCCTCCCTCAAGGGGTTTCTGGATGCAATATTAATTCCAGACTGGGACAGGAAATCACCAAATGTCACCCGAATGATCTGGAAGTGAATGTAGCCTCCTCGCATATAATTTACTTTCAGGAAAACAATTTACTCTCAGAAAATTCACTTCAAAAATTGGGAGAGTGAGAGAGAGAGAAAAAATAAAATAAAATAAAATAAAGCATATGCAGAGCAGCTTAACTGCCTGGGCCCTACAGAGTCCGGGCCCATTATAGGCAGAAGGAGAAAGAACGAAGCGTTTTCTGTCGGTTTGCTGCCCGTAAATGGTGGAGGAGCCTTTGCACAGAGGCTGGGTGCTCTGCGGGGCCGCATGGAGCTGCTTCCCCTTGACTTTGCCGGGCCCCGCCCCTCCCAAGCACATCTGGCAGGCACTGTCTGGCACCGGGCTCCTTGGAGCAGCCCAGCAGGCTGTCTGCAGCCTCCACCGAGGGACAAGGCGGCTTTTCTTAACTGTCCGCTCCCTTGGCTTCCGAGCCCTTTACCCTGTGTCTGCAACATCACTCTCTGCGAAGTGGGAGACGTGCAGACAGGGTGACATGTCCCACCGCAGGTCTGGTGTCCCAGGCCTGCGCCGATGGCATGTTATTTCCGCACAATGAGAACACATGGGCCTTTGTGCAACGTGCATCTGGAAAACTTCCCGGATCATGCATCTGCCCTCTGATTTACACCTTGCAGAATGAGGCTGACCCGCAGGAAAGCCCGAATCTCGAAGCAGTGGGTGGGCTGCCCTCCCTCCCCCAACCCCTGCCTCCTTCTTATTCTCAGAAACAATCGTGGGTGTTCCCACCTCCCCAAAACTCCCTCCTCTGAAAACGAAGGGGGAAAAGCTGCTTCCTGGCTGAATAAAGCTGAAACACCTGTGTTCTAGAAACACACAGATGTAGACAGGCACTCACTGCTGCAGACCCATCTGCCCAGCTGCCCAGCCGGCAGTGTGGGGTGGCGAGCAATTAGGGCGGGAAACCCACACCATAGGAAAAGCTTTCTTTGCTCCTCATTATCCTCTTCCCTTGCAATCCTCCTTCTCCTCTCTCACTGGCACTCGTTAGCTTTTAAAGGCACAACAGGCCGTTCTGTTTCAGGTGCTATCTTCCCTTATGCGACCTATTTGATCTGGCTGGAAAAACACATGGAAAGAAAAACAATGCAACACTCATAAAAAAGTCTGTCCTCTCTGTTATGGCAGTGACTCTTCAGCTCACATGGAATGTGTGCTGAGCTGTCTCCATTCTGAAAATGTTTATTGAACGGGAACATGCTTGGTATTGTGCTAAGTACCCGAGCTGTGGCAGCTGGCAAAGCGGCCTCCTCTGAGCTCCCGGATGAATGCAGTAAAAATGCCGACCCTGTGTGCTGGGAAAACAGCGTCCCACTTAAACCCGCGTCGCGTTTACACTTACAACCTGGCTTCTTTTTCTCTAGCAGAGGGCAACATCCTCCGAGAACATACGTTTGGTCTACATTGCTTAACACGGCATCTAGCATGGTTCAGGCAGCTAGTAACAGTTCTGGGAGAGTAACATGCAAAGCGTTGGCATCCCACATCAGCAGGCCTCTAAACTCTGAGGATTATGCAAATGAATGTTCTATACAGCCATCAAACCTGGGCTGGGACCCAGGGAACGGATAGGTGTGGGGAGGAGACGGCGGTTGGCAGTCGGGGCCTCAAAGAAATCTGTTTTGGGACAATACTATTTGGTTGTTTTCTTTTTTAAAATACTTTTTATTTGGAGATAATATTTGATGACGGGACAGATACAGAGGTAGCACAGAGAGTTCCTGTAGACCCTACAGAAAGCTTCCCCTCACAGGAACATCTTACATAACTGGGGACATGCATCCCAACTGAGAAGTTGATATTGGAATACTGCTAACGAGATGACACTGAATTCTCTGGAACCTCTGTCTGTACTAGGTTCCAATCGAGGCTATCCCATTGTATCTCGGCTCCTTTAGTTTTAAAGGAGGTATTTATTTGCGGCTCCGTGGGTGTCCTATTGTGATGATTTCAGCATCTCCAGGAGGAAGTGCGGCCCCTCCAGTTCTGCAAAAAACAAAAACAAAACAAAAACAAAAAACAAAAAAAACGCTGAAAGGGGAGATGGGCACCCAGACGCAGTGGAAAGATGGGGGAAGCTTCCGCGATTTTCTTCTTCTTCTTTTTTTTAATCCACCAACAGGGAACACAGAAGGGACTGAGAAAAGTGGTTTCCTGACCCTGTCTATCTTCTCAACCCTGGGAAAAGGAAAGGTCAAGTACTCGCTTTTGATAACCCTGCTAATCTCGAGGGTCTCAGCAGCCAATTAGTCTGCCTCAGCCCCGCATTCCTCTCTCTCCATTTCAGAGATGGGGAAAATGAAGCCCGGCTTCCGGACCGCCCGGCTCAGCCTCTGCACGGCTTGATTCAGGGGGAACCCAGCTCAGGCCCGGGTCTTACTGGCTGGCTGACCCTCATCCTTAGGACGGGCCAGGGCTTCGATTTGCAGGGATCAAAGGCAAATGCGTCCACCAGGAAAAGTGTGGAGCATTTGAGCCGGGAAATGGAGCCCCCGCGAACATCTGGGCAGGGTGCGGAGGGGGCGGGGTCCCTGTTCCTGCAGCAATGAACTCGGGCTGGCACGCAGCGGAGTGGAGTAATTTTCAGTTGGTTTCAACTGCAATCGCCAGGCAGCCAAGTCGTGTGGGACTTTCCTACGTGGGGTGGTTGGAAGCCAGGGGCTGGGACTGGCCCAGGTGTGCCGCGGGCCTCGAAGGGCAACGGGCTCCGGAGGCACATTCCTCAGAAGAGGCTCCCCGCCTTCTGGACCCCCCGGACCCCGAGCTGCAGACCTCAGGGGAGCTCACAGCGACCTGGTGCACGTTCTCAAGTCCAAACTTCAGCAGCAGGTATTACCCTGCCTGCAAAGGCCATCCGTCTTAGTCAGAATCACCAACAGGTCTCCCTGCGCCCTCCTCCCTCCTCTTTCCACTGCTTCCCTCCCGGGGAAAGAAGCCACGGGAAGAGCAACGTGTTCATTCCTTCCCACCAGCAATGCTGTCCGGGAGGGGACCTTCATGCATCAGGGAGGCCTCTCCTGCAGGGCCCTGTGTGGCAAGAGAGCTTCTCTCTCTCTCTCTCTCTCTCTCTCTCTCTCTCTCTCTCTCTCTCTCTCTCTCTCTCTCTCTCTCTCTCTCTCCTCTTTCCCTCCCCCCCCCTCTTTCCATTAGACATTCTTTTATAGTTTCAAATTAACACTGAAGAACAATGACATAGTGATTCACGGCGGCGATAAACAAAAAAGCAGGGACGCCTCCACAATAAAACTCTATAAAATGCCCAAACTGGCACGTTTTAAATGACTCTTTGGTAACAGAGGGGAGAGGGGGGGAAAAAAAAGCCTATGAGGTAAATCCTTCACCGGGGAACTCACCAGGGAGACTGGTAAAAATAAATTGCACAGCTCTAATTTTCCTAGCAGCTTCCATGCTATTCTTTGAAACTGAGTGCGAACCCCTTGGCCTAATCCCAAGAGCCGATCTATAGTAAATAGTGCACACTTAATGCCTAAGTTCCTTTTTAGCACCATTCAGACAGTGACTTCAGCCGCAGAGCTTAGTCATAGCAGACATTTTTGTGGTGAAAGCATTAAACCCACATGCAGCTCTCTTTCTGTGGCCACTGGGGGTCATGCTCCCTTCCCATTAGCTGAATAAATCATAAAGTCGGCTCAGACCACCCAAGGAGCAAGACCAGAGAGCCACAGGCGATGCCTGCAGCCGCTTTTTCTTTTCAGAATCTCCAGGGGAGAGAGAGAGAGGGGGGAAAAAGAGAGAGAGACAGAAAAAGAAAAAGAAGAAATACTGCACAACAGGCTGGCAGTAGGAAATGGTTTGATTTTTTTTTTAAATGTAATCTTTTTGAGAGCGACCTGGAGACTTGTTTACTTGTTTATTTATTTGCTAAAACCAGGAAGCCTGGTTTTAAAAGAGAAGTAGAAAAATAAAGTCACATGCATGCCTTTTGTCATACGCTGGAGTTTGCTGACCAAAAAAAAAAAAATTTTTTTTTACCCCCCCCCCTCCCTGTGGGTGTTAAATTAAGGAAGGCCACCCTGTGTGGCCGGGCTCTTCAGGTGGTTCCGATAAGACATAATGCAGACACAAGCCAGGGGTGGGTGGGGAGTGGGGTGGGGAGGGAGGATTGCGCATCCGGCTGTGGGACGCAGCCAATCGGGATTTAACCAGGAAGCAAACGTGTCGTCTAAATGCTCCCTGTGTCAAATGATTCACTCCACAGGGAGAGAGATGGCCCGGGAGGAAGGTCTGTGAAGTCACGAAGTCACGTTCCAATCAATCAGTAGAAAGATAAGAAACAGGAATTTTAAACACAACTATTAGCCGGCCAAGGCAGCCCCTTCAGCAGAGCAAAGCTCATTATGCTAAGCAGTCTTTTTCTGCAGGAGGAGGGGAAAGGTTGGCCAGGAGGAGGAATTGGGAGTTTTAACTTCATTTTTAAAAGTGTGCCGACATTGAAACAACTCTGCTTCAGTCTAGCAGACAACTGAAATTGGGACTGTTTCTCCTCCCCCCCCCCCCCCCCCCCCCGCACCCCATCCCCCAAATCTGTTTCTCCTCTCGCCGTGTAAAATTTGGCAAGAAGAGAGGTATATTTCAGGTGGATTCTGGTGGATTTCCCCAAGACTCCTGGACAGGTAGAGTGCTGGGTCCTGAGGGAATTTGAAGCCAAATGAGGTTTGTTCACTTGTGTCTCCATGAACAGTTCCCTGGATGTCTGACATGTTTGTGATTTTGAGACTTGTTTGTAAGTTTTCATTTGTTATTTAGGAGAACGAGGTTCTTAGTAATAAGGCTATATTTAATCTTTGCGGAAAGTCAGATAACACAGGCAATCTCTCCATGACTGTCCACACAAAACTCTGCCTAAAGCTTCTCCCAAACCCTCACCTTCAGTAGCCTTCTCACAGCTCAAGAAAGGATAGCCCATGGGTCCACACTGCAACCGTTTCATGGTGCTTTTGTGACTCATGTCCACCAAAGAGGAGGGCAAGATCACTCATACCAATTACGACTTAATAAGTGAGTCATAGGGTCATAGTGAAGCAATTCCAACTGTCAACAGTCCATGTCCTAGAAATCATAGCAAGAAGGCAAGTGAAACCACCTACTGATACCTACAGCTCATTCATGATAATTAAAATCTTCATTTACTAGGTGCCGTTGGCTTTACGTAGTAACAAACTCCCTTCCATGGTGCACCAGAGCACTGTAAACAAAACCCTTTGCTCACAAACTCACTCATCCTTGTGGAATGACTTCCACTTCTCTTTCTTTATGCACGTCTTTTCCACATCATTGAGAAATAAAATATTCCTGAACAGATGCTCTGAAGTCTCCTTCCCGGGTCAGAGGGCCTGGAAGAATTAGACCAACTGTAGGTAGCATGGCGTCTAGCTGCTTTTCTGTGACCCCTCCCCCAATTCCTCTTGGGAAGAGGTCCATGTTCCTCTAATCACAATGGACACAACATAGACAAAGTGGCCTGTGTGGGCATCTGTGGGGGTCTCTGCATTGCTGCAGAAAGTAAATAATAAATTAAAAAATAGAAGAATACAAACTCTACTGAAAACCAATGAATTTTAAGATAAAAATCAGAAACAAACTCCTTTCATTTATCAATAGTTATCAGTTACTTGGAAGATTGGCTTTCATGTTATATTAGAGGCCCGGTGCACAAAATTCATGCATGGGGAGGGAGTTCCTCAGCCTGGCCTGTGTACTCTTGCTATCCCGGACCCCTTGGGGGATGTTGGGCCTAAATCGGCAGTCAGACATCCCTCTCACAATCCAGGACACTGCATGCACCAAGGCTATACTTTTCATACAGGTGAAATGCATTTTGTATGGGCAGCTACATTTTTTTGCCCGGATTATAAAAAGTAGTATATAACATGATCCTCCTGAGGCAGTAGTACCATTTTCCCCATCTTATGGGTGGAAAAACTGAAGCAGGGAGAAGTTAAGTAATTGGCTCTGTCACTCAGTTATAAGTGTCAGAATCAGGGCTGACCACAAAATGTGCAAGCCAGAGTCCATGCATGTCATCACTGTATCATCCCATTTTTTCAGTGTTATAGTAGCCTTGCCAGGTTTTAATTTTTAAATCTAAGATACTGTTCCCAATATATAGGGTAGGGCCCCTAGGCCTGGCTGGTGATCAGTGAGATCTGTGGGGCAATAGACGGCAGGGCGATTGGGGAGGGGGGTGCTTGCTGGCAACAGCCTTGGCTAGTGGCCTGGTACTGCCAGCTGGCCAGCCCTCGCCCTGCTGCCGGTCACCTCCCTCTCGGGGGGACAGATGCTCAATGCAGGAGCTGTCCCCCAGTTAAGGGAGCTCCTGCATTGAGTGTCAGCCCCCTGGTGATCATTTCGCATCATAGCGACTGGTCGGTTGTTAAGCCATTTGGTTGATTTGCATATTAGCCTTTTATTATATAGGATAATTTGCAACTTTTTCTCATTTAATAATCTCAGCCAGAACTGGTTTGCTTTTGTGTGGCTAAAACTGTGTATGAGCATTGAGGGTCAGGTGTATGAATTATATCATTTGGATGCACATGGATTGAAAATTTTTACCCTTGAAAGTTGTGTGATCAAAAATTGAGAAATTAGCCGAAACCGGTTTGGCTCAGTGATAGAGCATCGGTCTGCGGACTGAAAGGTCCCAGGTTCGATTCCAATCAAGGGCATGTACATTGGTTGCGGGCACATCCCCAGTAGGGGGTGTGCAAGAGGCAGCTGGTCGATGTTTCTCTCTCATCGACATTTCTAACTCTCTCTCCCTCTCCCTTCCTCTCTGTAAAAAATCAATAAAATAAAATAAAAATTGAGAAATTGGAACATTGAGTCCTTGCAATGAAGACAGTGGCATTGAAATGGATTACTTTACAGTTTCTATGTGTCCATTATGAGTGGGCAGTCAAGAGTGGCCGATGTGTCTTTCTTCCCCTTTCTTCTTTCCGTCTCAGCATTAGAGGCCTATTGTTTCTGAGTATCCCCACACCTTCTAAGCAAGTTTCTGATTCACCCCAGCCTCTATATAGACACTCAATTTTTGAATACAGAAACTTTGGGCGTAAGTAGCCAAGTCCCATGGGAAGCATCCAGCAGCATCATCATCTCTCCACTAGTATTTCCACATTCATCCCAGATATTCTTCATCCCGGGCTCCATCTGTAGCAAAACACCAGGGGACCCTTGAGTTTAGGCTTGCTTTCTCTAAAGTGGTCTAAGACTATCATTACTATCTAAACATACCTTCACTGCTGGGCCTGGGTAGTCTTTTTATCCTTTCAATTTCTTGTTTTATTAGTAGACATAAAACCTCAAAAACATACATGGAATGTGGAGGAAATGGTCACCTGTGTTCTGTTTCAGAAAGGCCTGAGGGGGAAGGAAAAGAGAAAGGTGATATCTGTGGACAAGGTAGCAGATGGAACACATGGTCCCCATCCTCAAGGGGCATTTGGTCCTTTAGGCAAGATGGATATACAAACTGATTAAGCCATGACAGTGTGAAATTGGATAGAAATTGGATTATTATAATCTCTGAAAGCATAATAATCTGGCCACTCAGCATATATATATATATATATATATATATATATATATATATATATATATATATATTAGAGATCCAGTGCATGAGGGGAGGGGATGTGGGCGGTTGGCCGGCCTGCCTGCTAGCTGAACTCCTGGTGGAGGGGACAATTTGCATATTTGCCTTTTATTATATAGGATATACACTGAGTAGCCAGATTATTATGCGTTCAGAGATCATAATAATCTGGCCACTCAGTGTATACACCACATAGAAACAAAATAGAGGTGGTGGGCAGGCTAAAGGTTCAGAAGAGTGAAGGGATAAAGGAAGGAGCAAGATAATCAAAAGTAAAAGTGAAGAAATATGTGCTAAGAAAATGACTCTCAACTCATGAATAGAGGCAAGGAGGTAATTGTGGAAGCAAAGCTATGGATTGTGTGTAAGCAGGGTGGTCATGACATTGAGTTCTTGCTCAGTGTTTCTGCTTATATTGGAAACAAAGCTATCTGTGGGTTGGGATGGGATTAGGTAGAGAATAGAAGATTAGAAGGATAGACAGGGTTGGTCTATCCACTGGGAAGAAGGAGAGAGCTGACCAACAAGGAGTGAAGTGATAGATAAATGTCACAAAAATTCTATATGAGTCGGGAAGGCAAGAGATTGCAAAATTGCCCAATCACGAAGAACAGACTTTAATTTGATCCAGGTTTTGGAGTTCAAAAGTGTCGTAAGCATGTTAGATAACTGACTAGGAGGTCTAGGTTGGGCAAATGCTGTTAGGATAAAATTAAAACTCCTTAAACCCTGACCCACCAACCCTTATGACTTGTGCCCTGCTATTATGGCTCCATCAGCCTTCATTTTTTGGCACAGCTTCCCTGCCCCAGACTCATTGGGACATTTTAGTTCCTTGAATATGCAAATGTCTCATGCCTCAGAGGTTTTTTTTGTTTTGTTTTTTTAACATGATGATCTTTCTATGAGAACACCCTTTACACTCTGCCTGGCTAAGCTTCTCCTGGTTCATTTTCTATTTAAATGTAGAAAGTGTCTCAGAGACAAGCTTCTCAGGGAAACATTCTTAGTTCCCTACCATGGTAGGCGCCCCCTGCACCTGCACTCTATTCCCTAATGCTCATCATGCTTGAAATTACTCACCCCCTACCTCTCTTCCCCTACATATTGCAAGGTCATTGAGCGTGTTTCTCCTATTTACGACTACATCCTGTGTCTTTCACGGTGCTCTGCTCACAGCAGATGCTCAGTGAACATTTGTTGAGAGAATGACTACGTGAGTTGATAATCCTAAAGGACACTCTCAAGGCTCCGAGGCAGGAAATCAGAGAGAGAGAGCGTGGACAGATGGGGGTACACTGGAGATCAGATTGCAGAGTTGGAGAGGTTTTTCACAATAACATTGCTCAAGGTGAGCCCAGAGGAGAAGATTGCTCGAGGTGAAGTGGTCATCTTTGGAGCTGAGAATGAAGAAACTGGGAGGATGGTGTGTTAGATATTTTTGTTCTTGTTGTTCAACTGACTATTGAGAGCACTCAAGATCTTGGTGTAACTGTGAACTGTGGTTGGAAAACAGCATAAAAATCAGTCCAAAACATTTAGTTAATAATGGGAGAATAATGGAAAAATCAGTAGATAACATATCCAAGGAGAACTGGGTAGTAGAGCTATATGGCTTGCAATTCAAGGGAGAGGGAGATGAGTGACCATCACTAAGATTTTCAGCCTAGCCCAGCTTGTGTGGCTCAGTAGTTGAGCATTGATCTACGAACCAGGAGGTCACGGTTTGATTCCTGGTCAGGGCATACTATCAGGTTGCAGGTTCGATCTCCAGTAGGGGGTGTGCAGAAGGCAGTAGATCAATGATTCATAATTAATGTTTCTATCTCTCCCTCTCCCTTCCTCTCTGAAATTAATAAAAATATATTAACAAAAAGATTTTCCACTTATTAGAGTAGGGTCAACTAGATTGGGGTATTAGCATAGTGTATTAGGATGACTATGTATTTGATAGAACAGTGCATATTATTTAGAAAGACTTTAAACAACAAGATCTTAATCTAAGTGGCCCTTTCTGTTTAACAAATGGTTAATCAAATCTTAAATTAGATAGAAAACTTTATTTTGAAAGCATTGTTATTTATTTATTTTCTCTTTAGCATTTATACTGTTCTTCAAAATATATATTTTACATATTAGCATCTGTCTCCCAGTAGCAATAACCTGGATGAAAAGTAAATTTTGGTCTGTTTTGTTCATTGCTGTGTCCTTAGTGCATAACCAGGGCCTGGTACATAGTGAACACTAATAAACATTCCTTAAATAAATGAAATTCACTTAATGAAGGATTTGTTTCCTTTTATTAATTGTCAGACAAGTTCAACTCCCGTTGGTAAATAAGATGTATCTCAATTTTTAAATCATCTCTAAAGTTACTTTAGAAACATTACTGTGTCTATGAAATATTTGGCATTTGTTGTTTTCAGTTAAAAAACATATACAGCATCCCAAAAATGTGCACACACACTTTGAATAATTATAAAGGCAGTGTTTATTAAAATTTCATTTTAAAAAATTGGCTATCATGTGTTAAAGTGTGTATACATTTTTTGGGGGGACACTATACATACGTATGTGTATGTGTGTGTGTGTGTGTGTGTGTGTGTGTGTGTATGACAAACCTTTCTGAGAAGTGATTATTAGGTTCCAAGCTCTATAATATATGCATGTAATATACAGACACATCTCTGTACTATATCTTGGTTATAAATTGTAAGCATAATGAGCAGCTTCTACCCTTCTCATCAACACAGATTTAATATGCCCATATGAACTTGAAAGCTAACTGTTCATGAATCATTGCACTAAGGTGTTGATTTCTTCAATGGCACTTCCAGTAATTTCCTTAGAATTCAAGCCCAGTTTAAAGAAAAAATTCACAGGTTGTGTTGCTAAATACTAAGTTCCTTATTTTCCTGAGTTTTTTTTAGAGAAAAAAAAATCATATATTTATGAACTAAGTAATGCATAGTATCAAAACCAATTACTAGCATAAGCAACGCTTTAAAGCCTAATTTATTTCTACTAACAATTAAAATATTGCATAGGAAATTCTACTTTTGTGGTACTACCTTGGAGCCCAAGCCATTCCTCTCTGCTTTCAACATGGAGCAGAGTGGAGGTGGTCCTTGGAAGGCAAAGAAGCTCTTGCCACTGCTCTCTTGTTAGTTTGTTTTTCTTTCTTCCTTCCTTCCTTCCTTCCTTCCTTTCTTTCTTTCTTTCTTTCTTTCTTTCTTTCTTTCTTTCTTTCTTTCTTTTTTCTTCTTTTTTTTTCTTTTTTTTTTTTTCTGTGACAGAGCAACTACATCTAGGAGAAGGAGAAATGCCACTGTACAAAGGGGACTCACTGTACAAAGGCTCACTGATCTGGGATCCTGATGAAAGAACTTGGCATTCCAGGTCTTGAATGGTGCACCTAGGGTGGCTAGACTTAGCAAATAAAAATACAGAATGACCAGAAAAAATTATAATTTCAGATAAACAGTTTGTAATTTGTTGTGTAAGTGTGTCCCAAATATTGCACAGGACATACTCATACTAAAAATATGCTTTTGATTTTTTAATCTGAAATTCAAAGTTAGTTGGGTGGCCTTTATTTAACCTGGCAGGCCTAAGCGCTTCCTCATTATCCTGCTACAGCTTGGAGCATTGAGGCCCCCCACGAGCCATGTGGGTGCCCTGAGTGGACCTCTTTGCCTGTGTTATTTGGGGTGAAAGGGAATGAACGAATCCTCAAAGAGTGAGTGGGCATCGTAGAACATTCGTTTTCATTGCTAGGCCTTTGCTTTTGATGCATCAATTAAACGAAGGTAAAAATGAGGCTTTGACAGTGCAAATAGAAAAGGCTTTCACAGATGTAATAGGCAATGATGCAAAGCACCATTAGGGAGTCAGCAGGCAGATTCGGCGGCAGCCAGCGGCCTCATCCTCCGCCCACTCACTTCTTGTGCCTATGTATTAAGGAAGGTGGGGCAAGATTGGAGAGACTCAACTTGTAAGCATATCTCTGACAGTTTACTTTTAATAACATTGTTTGTATTGTGGGAATGAATAGAAAAAGAAGTCATCAGTGGCAGTTTTCATACTCTTAAATGCCACCAGATAGCTAAACTATGCAGGAAGCTCACTTTGTAAGCACACCAACTCCACATTTCATTTGTAAACTGGGGGCCAGAGCCCCCCAAATAATAGGACGTTTAACAATCCAAGAATTGGTGACTAATGGGGGTCAAACTATTTTGCACAGCAACTCCTATAAATTACTGGCTCTGAGAATGTTTTCTTTGTGGATTCATGGCAAAATCTGAGCACAGAAAATCCAAATAGAGATTGCTGATTATTTATGTTTTATTATCAAACTAGAGGCCCAGTGTACGGATTCATGCACTGGTTGGGGTCTCTCAGCTGGATTGTGCCCCCTCGTAATCCAGGACTCCTCAGGAGATGTCAGAATGCTGGATTTGGCCTGATGGCAGCTGGCCAGGCCGAAACCTGCAGTCCAACATCCCCCAAGGGATGCAGCAGTGTGCAAAGCATCGGGAGGCTGGGGAGGAGCCTGAGCTGAGCTTAGTGCTCGGCACTCCTAACTGCTTGCTGCCCTAAGCTTGCTACTGCTTGCAGGCTTCTGGCTGCATGGTGCTCCTGCTGTGGGAACACACTGACCACCAGAGGGCATCTTCTGCATTGCGCATCTGCCCCCTGGTGGTCAATGCACATCATAGTGACCGGTCCATTTGTCTTAATGGCTGCTTAGGCTTTTACCTACTATGTATAGATGATTTCTTTTCAGTAACGTTGAGAATGGAAATATAGGTCCTATTCCCAGGCTTTCCACTCCCTATATAACTGGACAAGGCATTTAATCTCAGGGCTTCACCTTCTTCTTCTTTAAAATGCAAATAATAATATCGATGCTCCATCCCCATGGAGTAAGGGATGCTGTGATAATGCAATCCAGTGCTTTGAGAAACACCATAAAAATCACTGACATTCACTCCCCCTAGTTCATGTTAACTAAATCACGGCACAAGTGATTTGGAGGAATTACAAAAGTGGAGCCTGATTCAGTTCCAGTAGTTAGTTCAAGTGTTGGAGCAGCATAAAGGTGGGTGAAAATATTGCCTTGGAAAAGCTTTTGTTCTGAGAGCGATGCTTACTAGACCATGCACAACTCTGTCTCAGGTGTCCCCTCATGTACAAAAGAAGAAAAGGCATGGCTCCTGTCCACATAACGGTTCCATTCCATTTGGAAAAGAGAAAACAAGACACGGTCGCTGCTAAATAAAAAATGCAAGATAATGCATGACTGCAGTGCTCAATGAATAATAGTGGCAGTAGTTTTCCATTAGAGATTGCAGCAGAACATAATAAATGTGGGGCCATGAGTTCATAGAGTTAGTCTTCAAGATGGTTAGAGAGAACCTTAAAGAATTGAAGAGGAGAAGGGAGAGCATTCTAGTCAGTTGCATAAGTTAGGAAAAGTCCTTGGGTGACCTACTAAAGACAGTAAGATTAATTGGGCTGGATCAAAAGTCCCTGCTAGGAATAATGCAAATAAGATTAGCACATAAAATACCATGCATGTAAAATAAGGCTGTGTAGATCGATTGACTCAGGTAATGGGGCGGGGGGGGGGGGGGCATTCTGGAATGCCAGGATGGGAAGTTTAGAAGTGATATGTCTATTCACAAATACAAATGAACCATGTATGTCTATATGGAGATTCACACACACACACACACACACACACACACACACACACACACATATATATATATATATATATATATATATATATATATATATATTCTCCATTTTGAACAACTGCTATCTACTCAGAATATGAAAAACTTCTACCAGTTTTTTGAAACTGTATCCATCATTAACAAAATCTATCACAGCGTTTGGATCCTTCATTTACCTTTATAAGGGTCTTGGCTTCTGCAGCAATCCTTTTCCTGATTCTGTGTTCCTTGTTATTGGTTTTTATGTGCTGCTCCAATTTGAAGTTCTGCTGCAGAATAATTTAGTGTCTTCCACTTCCAAACCGTGGTTCACTGGATAGACAACGGCCACATGATCTGTGCTGTCAACCCTTCTTCACATATGTCTCACCCAGGGAGCAATCTCCATTTCAGTGCTGTCAGGTTGGCTGCATTACAGACTTTTGTTAATTCACTCCTGCTAGTTAATGTTACCTAATGGCATAAGTGATTTTGATGAATTACTAAAGAGCCCGAATCAATTTCTGTAGCAGGTCCAAGTCTTGGAACAGCAAAAAAGATTGGCACAGATATTGCTTTGGAAAAAGTTTTGGTTTTTAAAAGTGATGCTTGATAGAATGGTGTCTCACTTTGTTCACCAGTCTCCTGAAAGACATCCTGGCCTTATGGAATTAATTTTATGCATCTTGGTCAATCAGCAGACTGTTAGATACAGTGCTGCCAAAGAAAGAAAATTCAGTGATGATTTTTAGCTATGTTGCCAATGAAAATCTTACATTGACTATGTCTAACTTCCTTTGTTGGGTCTTTGAACATGGCTGTGGAATATGGATTTAATAAAAACTGACCTATTACACAATTCTGTTTTAGTCCATTGGTAATTAGGAATGGGCTGTCTGTGATGATGTCAATTGTGACACAAGTGGACAAATCTTCATTAAGTAGCTTGGTGATCTTCATGAGCACAAGTTGGAGAGCCAAACTTTTAAAATAGTTGCCAAGGCCCATGAGGACAAAAGCTTGACGAACATTGAAACCAGTACTGGCATTCTCTGCACTTCTCTGTCAACCAACATTATGTCTATATTGCATTAAGGTCCATCTGCCCTGTGATTTTAGAAGTTGTGCTGCAGGTTTCAGATCAGAATGCCACGTAGAAATCCAGAAGATGTCATAAGAAGTCACATGTCATTGTCTCATTCTCACGCATTATAGAAAGGCTTCTGTAGACATTTCATTAAGTCTTCCATAAAGGACTTCATGGGTGAAAAGCTTGTGAGCCGAGCACATAGTACATGTTATAGGAGCATCTGCTACCATAATTCATAATTGTTATCATTTAACATAAAGTGTCTCAGTACATTTGTATGTCTTAGGGTTTAGGAACTCTATTATAGGTTGCCTTGGAAGACTACTTCCTTAAAATATATTTAAAACCTGGTGCATGGTCATTTCTTTAAACCCTGGAAGTTTTTTATTTGCAAAATTAACACAAGAAATAAATTTGTTTTAATAGAAGGAATATTTTATTCTTTGTCCAAAATGAGAGTTTCTCCATTTTGATTATTGGTTATGAACATATCTGCTCTTAAACATAGATAGAAGGTTGGACAAAATCTTAAACTCTCTGTTCCTTGCACATTTGCTTCCTGACTTCATGTCACTTTGCAGGCCTTTACAATATGTATTTTTGCTTGGATGGTAAGACACTTAAAGATTCTGAAATTTGTGTTTTCCTATTACCAATGAACATTTTTTTCCTTTCACTTAGCATTACTTGAAATGAAATGATATCTCAAGTTCCTGTGGCATAAACTGTTGTCCTGGATGTTAGGTACATGATGTCCATTCAATCCCTTTTGCAATGTAACATACTTTCATATTCCATACAGGGGAAGTCAATGGTACATAAGAGGAAGGGTGAGCACAGATTCCAAAAAAGTTTTTCAATAGCACCAGCAGCTTTTTTACTCCTTCTTTGTCCTTGTTCTTATCTGGAATGCAGCTGTGATGGCTGGAGCTACAGGGAGCATCTCATAAGCATGAGTGACTATGAGAATGGGCACTAATGAGGATACAACAGATGTGATAAAAGGAGCCTGGGATGCTAATGACATTGTGGAGCCTCTGAATGATCCCCGGGCAGCCTATCCCTGGACTAATTTTACATGAGAGAAAACTAGACTGCTGTGTTATCTTAGGTACTTGTACCTTACATCTTGATTATTAAGGACCTATGATGATTCCTACCTGACTCCATGTGCCGTCTTTTTATCTATGGGGATGCTGTTCTCAAATCTCCAACATTGGCCATTTCACCTCTGTGTTTCTTTAAAACATTGCCTTTAGTCAGAAAAATAGCCTTGGAAATAGACATAAAGGAAAAAGTAAATAGAAAAGAGAATATCAAGTTGCCAAACTTGCTTTAAGGATTCACTTATTTTGAGTGATTAAACTGATCCATTCCCTTTGAACTTAAAGCTATATCTAAGCATGAAAGGGCTAGTGATTTCTCACAAGCTCTGAACATACCCTTTATTCAATTCACACATCTAACAACAGTAGTCAGAGGGATAAATATATAAAGATTTTTGCTGAATGGACCACTATCTGGAAGAATCTTGTCTGATTGGTCAGTCAATCCACTTCTTTGGCAACTGGTTTAAGAATAGTTTTCTCAATAAAATAGAAACATACCTCACCTACTGGAAAATTTGTAAATACCAATTTAACAGTACAATTTTAGGGATGGATTCTCATATGTTATAGGTATTAACTGCATTAGAATTTATCTAAGGCTTACCGATAAACAAATTGGCCTCACTAATGTTTCAGTTCTTTTTGCTTTGTTTTGAGTAAACCCAGAAATAAGTTCTGTTTCTTCCTAGGACATATTTTTCTTCTCAGGTTCCCCAATGAAGAGAGAAAACAAGGATTAAGGCAAAGGCAGGTTAAAATGTCATCTTTTTATTGATAAGGTCTAGGTTGGAGAATAGGTCTTTAATACTAAACCCCAGAATTAAACTGATCAATCCAGCTAGGCACAGACACAACTTCACAACCAGAGGCTGCCTCATATGGTAACTGGTTCTTTCCCACAAGGAGTGCTGGTCATGTATACTTAGAAGAGCATGAAAAAATCAGAGCAGAGGCTATGTCTCTGCATCTGGCTCCTAAGTAGAAAAGGGGGAAAGAGAGATCAGGTTCTGCAAGTCCAGTTCTTTTCCCCAATTCATCAATTTGATTAGTCTTTAATCTTCACTGACAAGCAGAGAGTGGTAGCTGAGAGACAAGAAGGTGGGAATATAGCGAAAACCTCTTCTTGTTGGCAGCCCCTCCAACCCCACCTGCCACACAACACCCTTCCTTATTTCCAAACCAGCATTCCTCATGTGGCTGGTGAAAGTACTTTCCATTTGAAGTTTCTAGTGATTTCAGGTTTCATATTCATTGATGGGATGACAATGCTTGGTCCACAAGCTTCAAAGCTTTTTTAACAACTAATAACTAAAGATTAACTTGAGACATTTCCTGAAAAGGTGTGAGCCATCCCCAAAGGAACAAGGAGTGATTCATCAGAAGGCTTGTCTGAATCAATAATGAGGAAATCCAAGTACTCTGAGGCATCAACCACACTGGAGACTAAAATCAATGTCACTACTGCCAGAGGAGAAGGGGCCAGACTCACATTGCTAAACCCAAGGACTTCCCTGTTCGTGCTGCCTTGGAAAGATCAGGCAAGCCAGGAGAGTGATGCTGGAGCTAGAGACCAAGCTGACCTCACTGGTTAAGAGATATGTCAATATTGGACTAAAGTTTTAACTGCTGCACAGTTGTCCAAATTCAACACACAGATGTCTGTTGTATTTCTCAAATTATTAGGTAACGATATCCACACTTGGAATTAAACATATTGTTACAGATACATTGACTTTCCCATCCTTATGCTATTGAACTTTGAGAAGCAAGCATCTAAAGCATTTCTATTCTTAAAAAAATAAATAAATACCAAGGCAAATGTTTTTATCTACATAAGCTATTAAGAAGATCTTAACTTTATAGCCTTTTGCATAAAATCTACCTAACTCCGTGCTTTCAGCACTTCTATGCATTTCTGTCACAGAGATTTCTTGGTATATGGTTTTTGATCTTACCTGAATTGCTGCTCCTCAACTACAACTTTTCTAAGAGTAATGTACATTTGGGGCATATGAGTATATTTGTAGAACTAGTAGTTGTGGTAACAAGACTAAGTTTACATGTCTGTCCACATCAGCACCATGTACTCAAGATGGATTTCAGCTGCCAAAAAGGTCACTCCAAACTGCTTGCACAAACCTGTCTTTATGCCCCTGTTTATTATGCTCCGTGTAGTAGATGTCTTAGGCACTGAAACAGCACAGCCGTATATCAACAGCTCTCTGGTGGTTCCGAATGGTCTAAACAAGAGCAAGGGTGCGCTGAACCTCCCATGTAAACTTTATACAACAGATTCAGCAGAACTGTAATTATTTACAAAATGATGGCATGAGAAATCTCTGGATTTATATCTTATGTTAAAGTAACTTAGATGGTGTCCACATAATTCTTGAAGTCCTGGTAGGTTTGCAATTTAATTTGTTTTATTTTGGTTGCACTTGATACAGCTCTAAGGCTATTTTCACTGAAATTTCAAAAAGAAAACAACTAAGAGTGAACAGGTTTCTAAAATGCACGTGGCCATGCAGCCTGGTGTGGACATGGTACCATAGCAACTTGAACTTATTCTTGTATGGGCACAAAGCATTGTGTATTGGGTGTAAAATGTTAGATCCATTGTTTTTCATTTTTTTGAAATAATTAAAACAAAATCATTAAGAAAAAATATAGCATTTTAGAGGAATATCTGTAGACAGTAGGCTAACTAAATCAGGCAGAATTTAGAACTTTATATCTTCCCCCTTTCCCCCAATTTATTTCATGCCCATAGTAGTGAGTCTAAGCACAAAGCTCTCTTTGAGGTCAAGGGGACTCCCTGTTTGTACTGACGTCATGGGGTGGAGATGAAAAAAAGAAATGAAGTTTCTGAGAACATGGAAAAAGCCCAGTTTCAATTATGATTACAGTCCCAAAGTTAAAGTGATACAATGACATCAACATATACATATATATACTTAGAGTTGCTTACATACCAATTTGTAAACTACATTGCTGAGAATGTCATTAAAATTGTTTTGTCATGTATTCAATACTCAGTTTGGAGGAAGAATTTGTTCTCCCTCCGAACTGAGGCTTAGCACCACTGAGGACTTGAATGGGAGAAAAATCTACCTCTAAGATGGCATAGTTACAAAATTAATGTAAGTCAATTATTTCTTCTTTTCTCTTTTACTCCTGAGAAGCTAAAATTTCTGCCAAAAAAACAAAACAAAAACAAAACACATACACACAAACAACAACAAAATACAATAAGATTATATATTACCTTATATATAATCTCCAGTATCCTTTGCTCACATACCAAAATTACTTTGGGTATGTTCTATGGAGATATTTCAGTGGGTGGGTAGCCATAAGAGCATGAATAATCTGCTATGAAATGCTATCTTATTACTGTCAACATACTTTTCAAGCTTTAACTAAATATTGCTCCTAACCCTACTGTAGGAAAGAAAAAGATTATTATCATACCGTCTTCTCTCAGCAGCAGAATTGAAAGAGGAGCAGTTAGCTAGTTAAGAGTTTTACTCTCAGCAAGAGAAAGCATCATGATTAGAAATAAGATTAGACTTGAAGCCTTGTTCAGCAACCAGGCCCAATTTAGGAATGCCTATGGATTTAGGAGGATGAAGGAAAGACTCCAGACGATTGCCATTATTCTCCCAAATCATTAATTGGGGATAAATTAGGTCAGCTCTTCCTGAGAATACTCTTTTTTTTTTTAGACACTGGAGAAGTCGTTATTCATAGTGTACCATAGCACCATGCTGAAAACATCACCTACTACTGGGAAGTGCTTTTACAAAATTAGATATATGTTCAATCTCCTCATGTGGCACATAGAAATTTGATCAATCAATCCTGAAAAATCGCTGAACTCAATTTATTCTTTTAAAAGTAAATTAGTTAATAAATAATTTCTCTATCTAACAATGAGCTTTTCTCTGGGAAAATAAGAAGCCAAAACCAGAACAAGAAATTAGGGGATGGAAATATATAGAGCTGGGAAACTTGAGGCTTGTTTTAACCAAAAATAAATGCATTTTTGAGAACTTTGGAACTCACATTATAGTTTTATGCTTCATTTCTTAAAATACAAAATAGGAATAATGGTGAAGCTTAATTGGAAAGACTGGAAAAAAAGTAGTAAAATAGGTGTTTATATCCTGCAGACCAATTATTCTCAGAATCTTTGAATTGTCACATTTTATCATTCTGCAGTTGATTTTACATAAACTATCATGTCTTGTAAAATTTTACTTGGTATAAATTTATTCTGAAGATTAGAGTGATATATATAATGGTACATAAACTTTCATGTCTTTTTTATTTTTTAAGTGAAGGCGCTATCTTGAGAGATAAGTTCATGTCTTGTCTTGAAGTTATTAAAGATCCCCCTAAATCTAGTCTAAACAGGTGTCAGGAAATCAGGTTGGTCTTCACTACTTGGCATAAACTTTATTTTATCACCTTCTAAAGCAAAGTTCATAAATAATGGAAAATGAAAATAGCTTTGTTTTATATGTATAAAAATAATATAAATAAAATAGGACAATCAAAATTGAACTCTTAAAACAAATGTAAACCAGGGGTGCATCTGCTAGAAGCAATAATTGTCTTTCAGGTACAAGATAGGCATTATGTTGCTCTAGAGATTTCACAATCTGTTGAACCAACAGAAACCTCAGTGGGAACAATGTCAGATTTTTTTTAAAGCTAGACTTGAGCCAGGACCGGTTTGGCTCAGTGGATAGAGCGTCGGCCTGCGGACTAAAAGGTGTTCGATTCCGGTCAAGGGCATGTACCTTGGTTGCGGGCACATCCCCAGTAGGGGGTGTGCAAGAGGCAGCTGATCGATGATTCTCTCTCATCGATGTTTCTAACTCTCTATCCCTCTCTCTTCTTCCTCTCTGTGAAAAATCAATAAAATATATTAAAAAAAAAAAAGCTAGACTTGAGGGAGGAAGGGGAGCTCTCATTTGTCCAAGGATCTATCAATTATAGTCTAATGGGCTGAACAAAGCTATGGAAAAAATAATTGAAGATATTGTTTCTTAAAGAGCATTAACTCTAATCCTTTCTGTACTCATCATTCTCCATCTCTCCCCTCAACTCCTTATAGCAGATTGTGGGCTGGGGTTCATTGCCTCAGAGATCATGAGGAAAAGGGTGAAAAGAAGAAGAAAAATGTTGCTAATTTTCCTGGCTTTGACTTCCCCAAAACAAATCAGTTGGGCTTTTTATTGTAGGTGCTCCTTAGGCATGACAAATATGAGGCAAGAAATACTCTCTCAAAGCTAAGGTCATTGTTACTGTTGTTTCCCTGAAACGTCGCCTGAGCCAGAGGGAGAACTTTGGAGAAGAAATTACATGGGATTCCAAACCTGTTTCCTGGCACAGTGAGAGCAAGATCAGAAGGCTGTGGTGGATAGAAATGTGGGGCCTCTCAACAGAGGGCTGAGTCATCACCTTCGCTGGGCTGAGTCATCACCTAGCACCTTGAGAGGAGCAAATCCATCCATCACTGTTAGGTGAGAACTTTGGAGCCTCATCGGGCAGCAGCTGGACTGGCTTGCCCTCCTGGAATGCCTCAAGACCTTCCTTGGCTATTTGACTGTTCTTTGTGTATACCTTTAAGCTACTCAAAAACCCACTCCAAAGGCCCAGGTATTATCTGGAGCCCTGTGATACTTCAATAAACCAGGGAGGTGCCACCTATGTGCACAGTGGGGCTAAATAATAAAACACTGCGATCCCTTCCGTCATGACCTGCTACAGTCATTTACTTTTGAAGGAATTTAATTTCAGCCCTGAGTGGTTTGGCTCAGTGGATAGAGCATTGGCCTGTGGACTGAAGGGTCTCAGGTTCGATTCCAGTCAAGAGCACATGCCCGGGTTGTGGGCTCAATCCCAGTGTGAGGCATGCAGGAGGCAGCCCATCAATAATTCTCTCTCATCATTGATGTTTCTGTCTCTTTCTCCCTCTCCCTTTCTCTCAGAAATCAATAAAAATATATTTAAAAAAAGAAAGACACTTAATTTTATTTGTAAGTTTTTGTATACGTGCATTTGATGTTCAATTCACTCCAAACTAAGTAGCAGGCATGGACTCACAATGAAGAGCTATCTCAGCAAAGGCGGCGAGCTGCTTAGATTGTACACTTGCTTCCTCTGTTCAGCTCCTTCCAGAAATCGACTAAATTCTGAAGTAGATTCATGAAGATCACTACTCTCCGCACTTCCTTGAAAAGGCGAGACATGGACAAGCATTCTGGTTTCACAGGTCATCGCTGCCAACTACGTGCCATGGAGATGGATACAATCTGTCCAAACTCCAAAATCAGATTTGCTGAATGTCATTCAAATCTGAATCATCCAGGAGCGACTCAGTGTTGAGGTTCAAATCTGGAACAGGACTCCACCAATTTGAAGGGGAAAGGATCACATTTTAAGTCTGTGATAGCATAATTCCATGCCTGCAGGTGAATCTGAGAAGGTGCTCAGTTTGGAATTTGCCTACGTACTCATCGAGGACTATTTTAATCTCACCCCATTGAAGGGGCTGGTCTTGCAGGCTCCTCTGCACGGACTGCTTCTATGACCCACACATGCCCTGGCTAATTAGACCCAAAGGCTGAACTTGACTGTGCTCTACCCATAAATATTTGTATTTTTCTTCTCTGTGTTATTCTGATTAATTAAAAATAGTTTGGAAACGAGCATGTTGGAGACAGTATTTTTGAACATCCAATACACACGTCTACTAATCTCAACCTCATGACCCTTAATATGATTCTTGCTAGCATCACCCTTCCCCCCGCCCCCTACCACCGCCCCTGCCCTGTGCCCATGTTGGTCTGTTTAAAACTGGTGCTCCTCTGATGTAAACATTCTATGGTATGGTGGACAGTGTAGTACCAAACAGTATATAGAGTTTAAAGGTTAATATTTTTTTTAAAAAATGTGAACCCAAGTGATGATAACGTTGCGCTGGAGAGTTTAAGATGCTATAGTCGTCAGAGTCCGCTGCGCTGTTCACTCCAGTGATGCAAACATTTCTTTGCAAGTATTTACTGAGATATTGTAAATTACTTAGCTCCAGCAGTGTACTTTCTCTCCCTTAATCTTGATCTGATCCCTGAGGGGCTATTTATTACGGATATATACAACTTGTCATTAGAAGTGAAGCTAATGTAATATGACACAAGTAGCACACATTGTTTAAATGTGTTCCAGAAAGTTAGCAAATTTAGTTCGGAGAATACTTACATTGCTCTTCTGCCTGAAAAGCAGCAAGAAAGGAGCGAGGAGGGGGGTGGGGTGGGGCAGAATATTAAACACTGCTCACTGTAGGTGGCCAATTAATACCCTGTATCCAAGCTGGAACAAATCCTTCCACTATATACATAAAGCATATAATCTCTTATCTGCTTAGGCATTATCAAATAGTTGAGCAAATCCTAGTAACTTCAAACACAGGTTTAATGGAATGCAGCGCCAAAACAGGCAAAGTCAAGAATCAAGTTTTTTAAGAACATAATCTGTTTTAGAAGGTTTCAAGAGAACTACTTTGCCACGCCACTATAATCTCATCCCATGAGGAAAGATGTCTGATTTGGCAAAACAACATTACATGTGTTAAAGCACAGCGCACAACTTTGCTTTCCCCAGATCAAGGTTATAAGCAGGAAATCATTTTAGTTTCTTAGAAATTGAAAGAATACGTAGCTATTGGTCCAGTTCCCAACCTTCGGTCACCAGATAATATTAATTTGAGAGGAAATTCAAATAGATGGCCCTATGACATGAATGGTATAATCCAGCTGAGACATGTGCCAGTATTTTTTAAAACATATTTTTTAAACATATTTTTTTAATTGATTTCAGAGAGAAGGGAGAGGGGGAGAGAGATAGAAACATCAATGATAAGAGAGATTCATTCATTGGCTGCCTCCTGCACACCCTTTGTTGGGCATCAAGCCTGTAGCCCACGGCATGTGCCCTGACTGAGAATTGAACTGTGACCTCCTGGCTCATAGGTTGATGCTCAACCACTGAGCCCCGCTGTCTGAGTCCATGTGCCAGTATTATTTCAACATTCTGTTTTGTATCACACCATAACGTTAAAAGTAATTCAATTCATTACATCACAAGCATGAAAAAAAAAAAGTCCAAAACACCACCATAGCCAATAATGCAACTCTGACAAAACTTCAGTTTCACTCATTTGTACATTTACCTTAAAATAAATCCATTTCTCCCCAGTTACATGGTCCTTTCCCTTGAGCAACTGGAATATATTTTAAGTGTCCTTTCATCTTTTTCATCTTCATTTTGGATTCTGCTCAAGCATTCAGGGTGGTTTAGATGAATGATCAGAAAATAGGAAAAGTGATGCCGAGACCAGTTTGGCTCAGTGGATGGAGCGTCAGCCTACGGACTGAAAGGTCCCAGGTTCGATTCCGGTTGGGGGTACATCCCTAGTGGGGAGTGTGCAAGAGGCAGCTGATTGATGATTCTCTCTCATCGATGTTTCTGACTCTCTATCCCTCTCTCTTTCTCTCTGTAAAAAAATCAGTAAAATATATTAAAAAAAGAAAATAGGAAAAGTGAGAGAAGTCTCCCTTTCAGAGTGAGGCAGACACAGCGTGAAGCTAGAGAGAACAGCAGAGAGAGAGAGAGAGAGAGAGAGAGACAGGGAGAAGGATACACAAGTGCATGTAGAAAACTGATCTTCCCATGAACTTGAAAGCAAAAGCCGAGCGCTGTACTTGACTTATAAGTGTTACATTTTACGGCTTTTTGGTAAACCAAAATATATAGAGCCAAGAGACAGTTCCTAGCTAAAAGCAAGAAGGAGAAGAAAAAAAAGAGGGAAAACCATCTTATATTTTTTAAGAGAAAGATTTCTCGGTAGGTTTTGCCTAGCTTAAGGAATCTGGTGCTTGTGGGTGATGCAAGATAACACTTTCTTGTAATTTTATATAGTAAGCAAAGATTTAGAATATTTATAGACCACCCTGAGTAAGAACGTCACTGGATTCTAAGAGCATGCTCATACCAGAACATTCATCTTTTGAGCGGGGGAGGGGTAGCAGGGGAGATGGGGGGGGAGTGTCCACTGGCCCTCAGGCCATATATGGCTGCAGGGGAAGGTATGCCTTTGACCTCCCAGTGCCTGCAGGATTAGAGCACAAACTCATTACAGCCAGCTGACTGAAGGGTTTTCTTTCTTTCATTTGTTATAATGACTAACTTTTTATCAGATCTGGCCAGCGACTAGGCTAAAACACTAAGGTTCCCCGCATTCTAATCTTGGACCAAAAGAGATAGTAAAGATATTTGTGTTGCTTCGAGTGACAGTCTGTCAGGGAGAGAGGCCACAATTCCCTGTGAAACAAAGTGTTCCAATCGTGTGCACACCAGCCCACTGCATTGCCTTGGTCTCTGGTGCTGCTAGCTTGCTCTCTGCTCGTGGGCTCGCATAGAAAGGAGCCTGTGTAGCATATTTTGGACCGTACACAGCCAGACTGGTGTAAGTTCCTTTTTCTGATTTATGAGTAGGTCTTGAAACAGTCAGAATTTCGCCTATTAAAATTGATATAGGAACGTTCCGAACTTTCAGTCAAGAAGAATTCCTTTCATTTTTATTCTATGCAATGTAATTGTAATGAATTACAGTATTCCACTATTTATATTCTCCACATCCACTTTCACAGAAGTTCCCTGTCATCCTGCATTAGTTAACAGATGCTGCAACGTCTGATCTGAAGGATTTCGTGGCCCCTGCGTATTTTTCCCATTACCCAGGCAGCTAGATCTGCCCCCATTAGTTATTTCCTCCATGGGAATACAGGCCCTGTTGCATAAGCATTAACTCTTTTGTGGTTTCACGTGCTGAACCGTGATGCAGCAGTAAACAAAACAAATGGCACATTTGTCTGAAGGTACGCTCGTTCCTACTTGCATACAAATTTAATGGTCATTCAGTTCTCCAGTTAGCTTTTTTTTTTTTTTTTATGAAGTACTAAGAATATTTTTAAAATAATTATTCACAGTAACTGCTTTTTTAAAAAAAAATCAAGTAACTGTTTTCAGCAAAAGATGCCAGACAACTTAGGCAGCCTTATTTCCTATCAGGAGGGGCCTATAACTAACAAGACTATATGTTTACCTGAAGGTCTTAATCTACCTGCGGTGTAGAGACTTCTAGACATTTAATCTTAGGGTGTCAGTTCAATTTGTTTTTAAGTGAAGACAATGACCTTGGTTTTCTTCCTCCATGGATTCCTGAAGTAGGTAATATGTTTTCAGTCTAACAACATTACTGGCCAGAAAACCTGGTTTTGTGCAAAAGTCTCTTTAGGGTGAAGTGCTGCAGCCATTGTAATTCATAGTCTGGTTTATTTTAACGGAGAGCCAGGAGGTCTCAGTTTTGGTGGTAATTCACACTTTGTAGGTATTGATTACAATAAATGGGTATTTATTTTAAGGATAGGCAAATATGCCTTGCCACCTCAAATTTAGGAGATTGGCATTTCCAAACCAAGATTGGGTTCCTTCACCATGGTTGAAAAAAGTGAGTGCTTGTTTTATTTACATATTTGACCATATAGTTTGATTAAAAGGTCAACAGGATGTACTTATAAGTTTGTGCACATGAATCCATTCATTGATTCAAGAATATTTTTAGTTGCTCTTGCCCTGGAATTCCAGAGGTTCCTAAGGATCACTTCTTGCCCCACGGAGGTCCTGAGTTCTTGCTAAAAACATGCTCCCGCCACGTACAGGTTCTCTGTACGGGGTGTGCCCGGGAGCAAAATTACCCGCATGGACACAAAAGAGTCAGACCCCAGGACATCCTTCAGAGGTGAGTCACCCCTACCTCCCGGCGCCTGGCTTTGCAGGGCAGAGGATGGCAGCAAAAACAAATGTCAGGAGCAAAGCTGATCTGAACTCAGTCCTCCCCCTTCCTGGCTCTCAGCCAGAAGCTCTCACATTTTAGGGACTTTCTGAGGATTTGAAAAGAAAAGATATTCTTTCCATCTCAGATGGTGGGAAAAAAATCCACAATCTTCTATTGCAAAGCTTGTGATCACACAAGATTTGTTTCCCAGAGTTGTTTTCAAAAAACCAGGTAGAGCAATAATAATCCCGAGGCTATTCAAATTTTCAAAATTAAAAAAAACACACAAAACTCTTTGGATTGCATATTTCAGATTAAAGTTTTTAACCTCCAAAAAACTCATGGAGAAAGTTATGGCATATTCAGAATCAGGGACTTTCAAACAATGAGTGAGGGCCTCTGTAGGAGGTGAGGCTTGAGTGGAAGTGGGTGAGGGGCCAGGAGAGAAAACTCTGCCCCTTTGACCAACCACATGACTGTCTTTATGTCTGTTGCATATATCCATTGAAGGTCATCATAAGACTTCATTTGCAGAGGGTCCTTCTACTTGAAGAAAGAAATGCTAAAAAATTATGTATTCTAGATTATTGTGTTACCAGAGGAATTACACAAATCTGGAATAGCTATTTTTTAGCAATAAGATTTCTTTTCCCCCAAATCAAAAAAGACTATAAGCATTTTCTTGAAATTTGAATAAACTTTCAGTATTCTTTATGGGAATGTGAATCAGTTATTTCTCCACAGAAAAAAACTTAGAAATAAGCGCTTTAGCAAGAATTTTTATCATAAAACAAATAAAAAGAGAAGTGTGTTAACATATTCTTTGGTTTATAAATGCAGCATAAAACACTTTTATTGTGGAAAAATTTGGATACAAAGAGAAGTATTCAAAATACTGTAATATCAAGTAAGTTCATTATTTGTTTGTGGATATGTGGATGTAGGAGCATAATTGATATCATCATGAATGTACTTCTTTGTCCTGGGGATTCAAATTAATATTATCTTGTACAGTTACTAATGTTTTAAAAAAAATCTTTACTTAGGGAGGAAATAGAAAATATAAAGTTGAAACAAATTTGTCATTGATCTAAAATTTTAAGAAGTATGAAACAGGGACTGAAGTTCTTTACAAATTCCTAAGAATTTGGACAATCCAGGTAGCAGGTGGTCTTTGCCTTGAAGCTAATGACTTCTTGGCTGCCCTTGGCCGCTGGGTATTTAATCTAGTCTATTTTAGGCATATCATGCTAGTTGGTTTATCCCCACTTTCCTAATTTCTTTTTCCATTATCTCATAAAACAAGTAGTTATCAAATAAATAATAGGCAGTTTCTACTGTGAGAAGAAAAGCCAAATAATAACGTAGAAAATAATTCTCTTAATGAACTGCTAAGCCTAAATTAGACTTCCTGATGTAAACTAAAATAAAATGCCCAAAACTTATGATAAATGAATGACTATTCCACATGTTATGCAAGAGTTTATCTAGTCCATTTTGAGGGGGGGGGGGGGAGCATGAATTCCCAATCAGAGGCTAGAGAAAATGAGTTCACATAATGCTGATTGTGGAGGTCTATGAGGATCTTCTCCAAACATATTGTAGATTAAGTACCATAGAATTGTTAGATCTATTTCAAGTTCACAGCTACTTCAAGTATTTAAACACTTTGGGATAGGAAACAGTCTGTCTATCACAATACAGAGCAAATTTAAAAAATTAAAAATAGCCTAGTGGTACTCATAATCTCATAGGTTAAAGTATTTTTTTTATCCAACCCAAGTGTCCATGAATAAACAAATGGATAAAAAAAGCTGTGGCATATATATATATATATATATATATATATATATATATATATATATTGGGGAATATTATTCGGCCATAAAAAATAATGAAATCTTACTATTTGTGACAGCATGGATGGACCTAGAGGGTATTATGCTAATTGAAATAAATCAGAGAAAAACAGTACCATAAAATTTTACTTATGTGTGGAATGTAAAGAATAAGCACACAAGTAAGATAGAAACAGACTCATAGATACAGGGAAAAGACTAACGGTTGCCACATGGCAGAGGGATCAGGATTGGAAAAGGTGACAGATTAAGAAGTACAGATTAGTAGCTACAAAATAGTCACAGGGATGCAAAGTACAGCATAAGGAATATAGTTGATTAGAGGCCCAGTGCACAAAATTCATGCATGGGCCTTGAGGGGGGTGAGGGCAGGTAGGGACCCCATCAGCTCTCCAGGCTGGCAGTGGGACATCCTTGTCAGTCCAGGATCCGGATCCATCCTGCTGACGCTCACGCAGGTTGTTGGAAGCCACCTGGTGGTTGCTTTTATATCCTTTCTTGCTTGCAGTGTCTAGGGAGGGGAAGTGGCCACAGTGCCCAAGGCTGACTTCCAGGAGGCTGGCGGCGCTGTTGAGATCGTGCTGGTGGTGTTGAGATCGTGCTGGTGTGGGAGCTTAGTGACTACCAGGGAACAGCTCCTGCATTGAGCGTCTGTCCCCTGGCGGTCAGTGCGTGTCATGGTGACCAGTTGTTCTGGTTGTTCCTGTCATTCCGTAGTTTAGGCTTTTATGTATATATTAGATGCCACTTGCAGGAAGATTCCTGCAATAAGGCTTCCTGCTGTGGTCTCTGCTGCCCCGCCTGCTTCCCTTCCTTCTCTGCTGCCCTGCTTGCTTGCTTATCCGAAGTTTCGCTCCCTTCTGCAGTGCTTGGCTTCCTTCTACGCTGTCTTTTGTCTTCACGCTGGCCTGGATATGCAAATTAACCGCCATCTTGGCTGGGTTAATTTGTATACTCGCCCTGATTGGCTGGTGGGCTTGGCTTGTGAGTGTGACAAAGGTACGGTCAATTTGCATGTTTCTCTTTTATTAGAGAGAAACATGTAAATTATTACAATATTGTAATAACTTGTATGGTGTTAGGTGGGTATTGGAAATATCAGGGGGAACACTTTGTAAAGTATCTGATTGGCTAACCACTATGCTGTATACTTGAAACCAATACAAAATAATGTTGAATGTAAACTGAAATTGAAAAATAAAATTAAAACTATTTCTTCTCTAGCTTCTTTGAGCTAGTCTCATTCTGTCTCTTTTCTCTGTAACTTTTCCCTTAACTAGATTATCCTCTACCCTGACCCCAAAACCAAGTAAGTACAGTTAACTCTTAATTATCATATTAGTTTAGTTTTAGATTTCATGTTCTTTCTAAACCCCCTCCCCCGCCATCCCCATGCTGGGGTGCCTGCCCTCCCATTTACTCAGAAAGTAGCCTGTAACTCTAGTCTCATAACAATGCATTAAAATCGCCTTTTATGTGTCTCTTCCCCACAGTACTGTAAATATTTGGAGCACATCATTTTCCCCAGCATCCAATAAATTCCAGTCATTGAGTAGGTGCTCAAGAATATTTATAAAATAAGTGAATAAACAAGGGAGAATAAATAAATAGAATCGAATAAATGAATAGGAAATCTCACCTAAATGGAATGTTGCCATTATAATGACAGCTTGGCACTTTTGCCAGTTCCTTTTGCACAATAGCCTAGGTAGGACATTAAACTCCACATGACCAGGTGAATTCCATTTGGTTAGCTGTAACCATTAAAACATCACCTGCTGTCAAACATACCTTTCACTCTCTGTGTGTTATTTAAGAGAGTGAAGGCCCTGTGCCTAGAGCATTTCTTTTGGATAAATGATCATTAAGGGTTAATGACCCAATGCCTTGCTTTAGACCAAAAATTAAAACTATGTCTAATCGGTCATTAGTCTCCCCCTACATGGCCTGAAACTCCATGATTATTGCTTAACTTAAGCACAAACTACAATGCAGGCGGAACATTGCCTATCTCTGTCCTTTAAACATAATGAGCATGGGTTTCAGTGAATTTAATCAGTTGTTTACATATGAGTTGGTTCTTGGCAATAACAGAAATTGTTTAAAAAAATGTAAACATAGTATTCTAAGAGGTCAAATCATATTGTTTATTTCTTCCATGATCAACATCATTATAGTTGATGGAATATTTTTTAAGTCACAAATTGGATAAAATTTTATTTCAATGTTGGGTTATGTTACTCTCTATTCACCTTTTCTCTCTTACAATAAATCTCATTAGTTTCTTCAAATATATAATAGCCATTGTCTCATGACAGTGTGACCCATGCTTCTTCAGGCAGTTTGCTATTGTATGATTTCAGAAATACCTGAGATTTCTTAAATTAGTAACAGAAAATGTATCGTGGATTTTCCCAAAGTTTTGCTTTACACACATCTATGGCAGCATAAAACTTTGTTATACTTCTTCAGTCTACTTGATAATTTCCTGATTAGGCCATCCCATGCTTGGAGGAACCAAAGGAAAATTCTGAAGCCTGCCAGAAGCAAATAGATTGTGGATTTCTTTAAAAATTCTATTTTTTTAAAATAGCTTGTTTTTTTCCTGATAATATAAACGATTTAGACTAACAAGCCACTCATTGATCTTTGACCTTTTCAGCCACATCAAAAGCGTCTTAAAAGCCAATTAGTGGAAATGCAGAGAAAAGGTCATTTTATTACAGCACTCAACGTTGGAACCACAGTATTTTACATAGATTCAAATTATCACATGGCTTTCATTAGAAAAATAGAAAGAAATACTTCAATCCTAAAGCAGGTAGATATTTTGCATGCACACATGATTTTACTCCTCCTCCTACTGGATATAGTAGTTTCCTCAGTACTGCCAACACACACAGTCTCTGGTAAACACTCTCTTGAGAATCTCTTTGATGTACAACAGGGATAACACTGATAAATGATGTCTATCGATAATCCCCAAGCCTCATTTTAGTTGCTGGTTTTAATTGCTTTCTCAAAACAGCCCTTTACCAGCAGACTATCTTAGGAGTAATGCATGTAAGATTAAACACTGGCTTTTTTTCTCTTTCCTCCTTTTCTTCTCTGATAATGTTGATTTTAGGCAGGATAACACAGAGAAAAGGGAGAAAATCAAGGACTTGGTTGGCTGCAGAACCTTGGTTAACTCAAGGTAAGCCCTCAGAAATTAAAGCAATTACGTTATTAAAGTGATTATTAAATATATTTGTAATTAAATTTCTAAAAGTCTGGTGTCACAAGTAACACTCATTCATTAATTTTTCTGATTTAAACTTGAGGATTTGTAATTCACAAGGCCCTGGGCCAGATATACTTTGGAATGTATAATAATAGAAAGGTATGGCTATTGTCTTTAGGAAATTATAGTCTGCCAAAGGATGCTACAATTTGGTAAGTCCCTCGATATATTGTGCTGGGGTATAATGTCTTTCTGTTAGTTTAATAAGAAGAGGTAGAAATCATTTTGATTTTGATAGCTGGCATTTTTCTATGTTGCAGAGAATCAATTTACCTTACTTTTAAAATGAGAGTATCTGATTTTTCTCCAAGGAAGGCATTATCTTTATATATATGGCAGAAAAGTAAATAAAAATACAAATACAAACAAACCCAGGAACAAAAACCTAAATATATCCTAAAATGAAACATAACGACATAATGCCATAATCTAAAAAATATGTGGAACTGGTAGAATAAAGTCTCCAAGGTCACTTGTAACATACAAGTATCAGGTATTGAAAAACTGTATTAGACTTTGATTTTCTGAGCAGGAATTTCCAGTCTTTTCCTGAATACTTTTCTTTTAAAATACAAGCAGACCACACTCATCAAAACCAGATGCTAATGTTCCTCTGCTCAGTTTCAGTTATCAATATCAAGTTTGAAAGATACTAAACATTTTTGTAAAAAATGGACTATGCCTGTGATCAGGGCGTATTCACCAGAGTTGACATGAGCTAAGGTCCATAATGCCTTTGAAACAAAACAAAACAGAAAAAACAAGGTCATTCAGACTGTGTTTTTCTCTTCAATTTTTTTAATTCAAAAAAATTATTTGTTAAAAAAATTTCCCGTACATGTGCAACACACACACACACACACACACACACACACACACTTGTTAAGATCTGCTTAAATATTAGGTCAGGAGAAAGTCAAGCTTCCTGATTTGGTCCTTTGGAAAACTGCTGACACAATGATCAGCCCTTCAAACTCTTGGTTGGCTCTGTTGGTCAGAGGGAGTGTGCAGTCAGCAGTCAACTGGTGTTGCCATTCCCACAGTTCTGGAGTGGATGGGGTAAACCACAAATTACAGCTTCACAGCTAGTACCAATGTGTTGGTAGAAATGGGACCATATTGTACACTTACATCTTTAAGAGAATAATGTATCCTTGAGGTCCTTCAATGCCATTCCTTCGGTCATCAAAATTCTAATGCACATATTGGCATAGCATTGATAAAAAAAATACCAAATAGGTGTCAATATTCCAATATAATATATGAGATCATGTAGCATAATTGAATATCACATCTATATTAAGTGTGATCTAAACATTATTTGGAATTTTAATCATAGGAAGATAGGTAACTGCTATGGCACTAAATGTGCAGTGGCAAGTGAAACAATCAAGGAACTCTGCCTTCATAGAGTTTACAGGACATATAGCTCACTGACATAGTCTAAACACACATATAAATAAATGAACACATCAAGAACAAATAAATAAATAAAACAGTAATATGTGCAATGGAGAAAATGAAGAGGGCACAGTAGGACTTATTTAATTTTGTAAGTCATGGATGGTGTGGCAGTGAATTATTTGTGTAGACTTGACTGGGCCACCGGGTGCCTAGATATTTGGTCAAACATTATTCTGGGTGTGTTTGTGAGGGTGTTTCTGGATGAGATTAACATTTGAATTGGTAAACTTAATTTATAAAGTAGATGGCTCTCCTCAATGTGCATGGACTTTATTAAATTCTCAAAGGCTGAATAAAACAAAAAGTAACAGAAGACTTTGCCTGCCTGACTAGCTTTGAGCTGAGACATCAGTTTTTTCCTGCCTTCTTACTCAAACGGAATCATTGGCTTTTCCTGGATCACAAGCCTGATGACATTCACAATGCAACTACCCTCTTAGCTCTCCTGGGTCTCTAGATTGCAGTCTCCACAATCACATGAGCCAATTCTTTATAACATACCTCTATCTGAATATCTATCTATCTATTCATTTATTCTGAGATATAGAAGATAAATAGACATTAACAAACTAAAGCACAAAATGTTTGTAAACCTCTTGAATTGAAAATAGGCCTCAATGACTGAAATTTGGTGTAAAACACTGTACTATATGAATTTTATCTTACGGTCTAAGTGAATTATGAAATGTTTCATGACTTGCGTTTATACTTTATAATTTAAAATACATTTTATCTTTAAAATTAATTTGGACTTTAAAGTAGATCACTGGAACGAGTGATTGGAGGATACATCAAAGGTGGTGAGTGAGTTGCAACTGAGATAAGACAGGAGGGGGCACAGTAGAGATGGTGAGAAGTAAACAACAACTAGATGGTCTTGGGGGTAAAATCAGCAGAACTAACTTATGACTGAGGAAGATGAGAAGAAGGTAATGTGAAGAATGATTCCTCTGTTAATGGCTTAAGCAAATAGCTTGAAACTTTTAGACAGGAACAGATTGTAGATGAATAACAATAGTAAAATTTGGGGCATATTTATTTTCTAAATGTAGCACTCAGAATAGTGATTTCTAAAAGAATTACATATAAGGATCTGAAGCACAAGAGAGAGGTCTTACTTGGAGAAGTACCTCTGGAAGCCATAGGCTTACAGATGGTATGAAAGGCATGGCAATGTTTGAGGTCATCTAAGGAATGAACACAGAGTCAGAGAAAAAAGCCTGTAGGATTGAGTCCTGAGCAAAAAAATAAAGTTTGGGAAGAGAAAGAGCATATAGAAAACACTGAGGAGTGGGCAGTAAGCGATATCAGAGAGTGTGGTGTCACAAAAGTCAAATGAAGAAAAGGTATTGTGACTAATGGAGAAAGCAAGAGTGCCAAGTAAGATAATGGAAATTAAGAGGAGAACATAATGAGTTGGTAGATGGAGGTAACAAGGAGTGGGAAAGAAACCATCAAGAAGGATCACCACACCTAGTAGAGTGGAAGATCAGCCTAGCAAATAATTCTCTCAAGACTGATAGGATCATGTCACAACCAAAGTAACAGATGAAAAGAAAATCTGAAAAATGAAAAAGAATTTTATTTGTATTTATTGATTTATTTTAATCCTCACCCAAGGCTATAGTATTTCCATTGATTTTTAGGGAGCGTGGAAGAGAGAGGGAAAGACATAGGGAAACATCAATGTGAGAAAAACATTGATTGGTTGCTTCCTGCCTGAGCCCCGACCAGGGTCCAGTCTGGGATGGAGCCTGCAACCAAGGTACGTGCCATTGACCGGAAATGAACCTGGGACCCTTTGGTCCACAGGCCGACGCTCTATCCACTGAGCCAAGCCAGCTAAGGCTGAAAAAGAATTTTATACATAATTTCTGAAATTGTCAGCTTTCTAAGATGTTATATCAACTCTACATGTATCATTTCATCATGACTATTGTGTTGGAAATATAATTCAAGTGAAGATCTTAATTGCGATAGAGAAATAGGTCTGAATTTATATCCCTTCTTTAGATAGCTAGAGAACTGGCATAAGTATATGGAACAATTGTTCACAGACATTAAGGTAATAGGTAGTATTATAATCCCTGAGAGAAAGAAAAAAAAAAAAAAAGGCAAGGTAAACCTCAGCCTTGCCTGGCTCTGTGCCGAGAAGCACATTTGTATCATGGCTTAAACAAAGGGATCGAAAGCAGAACATGGTGTGTTGCTGATTGAGGAGACAGAGTTAGAAGTTCAGAGAGCCTGAAGCAACAGATTTTGGGGAGCAGATATTGAAAGGTAGGAGACACCCATGGGAGAAGTCAGGAACTCCTCTTAGGGTTGTCTTAAGCCTTTGGCTGAATATTAAGCCATATATACATAGTGAGAAAGTCAGTAGGTCTGGGCAAAGAGCAATCAGGGATTTGTAAGCTGAATAATTCCTAGACATTAACCATGAGACATTCATGTACAAACACCCAAAGTAGAGAATCTTCTTTAACACTTGAGAAATTCAGTAGAGAGCCCAGAAATATCATGCCTAGTTAGGAACCCTAAATTAGCACTAGAGTAATCCTTATTAATTTTAGTAGCAGGTCTTTAAAAGATCAACTAAAATGCCTGCAGAACAAAATCCAGCACTCTTTAAAAGAAGACAACAAATCTATATGTTTATCAGTGTAAGACTGACAATGTCTAAAATCCAATAAAAAGATTTCTTCAGTTTGGCTCAGTGGATAGAATATCAGCTGATGGACTGAAGGGTCCTGGGTTCTATTTCAGTCAGGGTACTACCTTGGTTGCAGGCTCCTCTCCGAATTGGGTCCTGGTCAGGGCTCATGTAGTAGGCAACCAATCAATGTGTTTCTCTCACATTGATATTTCTCTCTGTCTTTCCTTCTCTCTTCCACTCTCTTTAAAAATCAATGAAAAAATATCCTTGGGTGAGGATTTAAAAAAAAAAAGATTTTCAGATGTGGGTATGAGGAAAAAACATGGGAAAATATGATTCACATTCAGGAGAAAAATTAGTAAAAAGAGACTAAGAAAAGACAGAGATGATGGAATCAGCAGATAAGGCTTTAAAAACATAATATCTAAAATGCAAATTTAACTGACGGGGATTAACAACACATTAGATACTTAGAAGAAAGTACTGGAGAGCTTGAACACTGTATTTCAGCACAAATTAAAACATTGAACTAACAGAGCTTCAGTAAACTGTGGGAAAATATCAACTAGTCTGACATCTCTATAATGGTAATCTTGAAAAGTGAGGTAGAGGAGGAGAAGAGAAAACTTTTTGAGGAGTGGTTGAAATTTGTCCAAATGAAAAGTAAAAACTTACAATTCTAAATGCTTTAATAAACCCTATTCAGCATAAACAAAAAGAAAACTACACATAGGCATATAATATTCAAATCGCTAAAAACAAGTAATAAAGTGAAAAGCAGTTAGAAAAAAACAACAACCACAACACGTACAAAGGAACAAAGACAAAAATGCCTACGGGCACCTTGAATGAAACTGTGCAAGCCAGAAAATCTTTAAAGTGCTGAAAGAATGAGGAAAATGAGTCATTCTAGAAACATTCTTATAAAATACAAGCAAAATCAGGCAAACAGAAGCTACAAAATTTTGTTGCCAACAGACCTGTTCTACAAGAAATGTTGAAGGCAGTTCTTCAGGTAAAAGAAAATTGTTAACAGATGGAAACTTATGTCTATGCCAAGGAATGAAAAGCACCAGAAATAGTAAATGTGAGATTAAATATTAAAGACTTTTTACTTTTCCTAAATTTCTTCACAATATAATTGACTGAGAAAGGAACTGCAAAAACAGCTAGAAAACAGTTAGCAAAATGATAACAAGCATGCACCTATCAATAATTACTTAAAATGTAAATGGACTAAATTTCCAATCAAAAGATGTAGAATGGCTGAGTGGATAAGACTCATCTATATGCTGCCTACAAGAGATACACTTCAGATACAAGGACATACACAGACTGAAAGTGAAGGGATGGAAAAAATTCAGTGCAAATGGAAACCAAAAGAAAGCTGGAGTGGGTATACTTACATTAGACAAAATAGAGTTTAAAACAAAAACTATAATAAGAGACAAAGAAGGGTGTTATATAATGATATAGGGTTCAATGCAACAAGGAGATACAACTTTCGTTAGTAAAGCACCGATGTTTATAAATCACATTGTTTTACGGATCTCCCTATTAGAAATTCACTCTTCACCACTTATATTTTTATATATTGTTTTAAGTACACCAGAAAGGGGCAAGGTTACAGCCCATACACACCTAATTGTAGTTGTGCCCGTGAAATGTCACATATGTGAAGTGCATACGTCATTTATTTCACCACAGAAATAAAATCAAGAACTGCTATGGGAAAGGAGGATGCATATGTGCTTAAACTGCTGCAGACAGGATGGCAGAGCAGAATAGCATTTAGGTGAGAAGGTCATATAGCAAGGCTTCATACAGAAGCCTTGATGTGGGAGTCAAATGGGTGTTTGCTATTTGGACGAGATGATAAGGAAGGAGAGGGTATTATAGACATAGGGAGCAATATTGCCAAAGGCATAAAATGAAGGAAACAATGCTTGGTATGGATATTAGTATAGGATGGGATATGGATCAGTAAGGAGGAGAGGTACTTGCAACAAAAATATCAAGAACTGAGAATAACGGAGGCTGGGTCATAGAGAATGTGCATGCCATATTATGCTGAGTTTGGACTTATTTCTGCAAATGATAGGGAAATTACTGAAGCATTCTGAGCAGGCAAATAGTGAGAAATAGGTTTATATTTTAGAAAGATTGCTCTGAAAGCATTTTGCAGAGAAAATGAAAGCATGGAGACAAAAGTAAGACCTAGCCTTATAGTAGCATAGCAAGAGAAGGCAAGGGCTAAGGTCATTGTAGTGGTAGGAACGGTGGTTAGAGAATGTCTGTTGATCATTAGAACTTGGTGCTGTTGGAATGTAGCTGGTGACAGAAGAGAAACAAACCAAGGTGACCCAGCGTTTGGACCTGGGGCATTCACTGGGTGAAGAGCAGCACAATAAGAAATAGGCCAACAGGTTTCCAGTGATTTCGAAAGACTGGCGAGGCTAGCAGACAGTGATATTGTTGAAGTAGCATGTGGAAGGGGTGGTCTCCTGGGATGTCCAAAAAGGGTGTTTCATAGGTATTTAGCTTCCCTGGTACTGCCCACTGGCTGAACATCTATCTCATTGACACACACACACACACAGTACTGCTGATGAACCCAGCTCAGGTAACAAGCGAATGATCTTCTTTCTCCTGCAGATGAAAACATATTAACTTTGTGACCCATAATTCAGTGTAGTCTACCCAAAATACTCAAAACATTCTTTTGCATTCTGATTATTCTGGGTTTAATTATCATGCTCTCTTAAGCAAATCTCTGGACCTCAGTTTTCTATGAGAAAGTTGAACTCAATGCTTGCTACATTGTCTTTCTGGTTCCTTTACCAACAAAATCTGTACTGTACTGGACGATAAAAAGAGGCCTTGTTAGTAAATAAATCCTAGGAGAGTGAGTGGGTATTTGAATAGAGTGAATATTCTCCCCCCCCAAAAAAAAGCATTATAGGGGTCTTTGTCAATGTGTAAATCACATTGATTCTCCAAGCATTATGACAGTAAAATATCTCTTGCCTTTAGGGACTATTACCTCCAGAGTGTCTAATATGGTTTGTCAATAGGTAGTCTAAAAACAAATAAAATAATCAAGGGTAACTATTTAGTATTTACTTTTTTCATAAAATAAAAAAAATATTTTCCCTTCCTAAATCTAATTTTGGGTCTGCCAAAGGGCACATAAAACAACCTACTTTATGAAAAGGACCAGGTAAAACCCCAAGGACAGTTTTGAACAGTTGGCAATGTTGTTCTTTACTTTTTAAAGGTTATCTTCACCGAATGTGGGTTTAACGGAAAGTAGTGGAACTGTGATTTTATTTTTTTAATGTCATTGCTCAGGGGAATGACTTTAGCACAGCTGCTTCAGTGACTATTAGGGTGTCACTTTCTTTCCCCTGTTCATAGAGTTGTGTATACAAGAAAACCAAGACCTCGTTTCTGGTTTTGCTTCTTCTCCCCTTGGGACCTGCCAGTGTTCTCAATTTAAATCTAAGGCCTAAGTGCAATGGGTTGACTTTGGCTTAGCTATAAAGTCACACATTCAGGACTACATGAGAAAAACATTGCATTGATTCCGATAGCTCACAAACTATTCAGCTTCAGTTGATAGCTCTGCTTTATTTAAATACATTACATATTTTAAATTCTTATTATGCTTATTTGTGAATGGGAATGGAACAATTTGTGGCAATATTAAACATATGGGAAATCTATATAGCTCTGAATTATCCCTTTTGGTACTTTTGCTCCAATTTTGTGTTGTTGTTGTTTTTTTCATGCAGATGAGTTAGGTCTGCTATAGGTATAAACTGAATGCTGAATTCAGTGATGGGTTTGTTAGTAACAAAATTCCAACTCACTTTAGTTCTCAACTAATGGTCTCTCTAGAAGGTGGTCGGGGACCATATTTCTGTATGGATCTGGTCTTCCAAATATGTTGGCAGTTCTTGGCCTCCACTCAGATTCTGGCTGGTATGGAATTTGTTTTTCTTTGAAGACTACTCCAAGACCTGAGTAGAATGATTTGTATGTAGGTCTGTTTTGCTTTTCAGGTGGTATCATACTCCCTTACAGAGACTTTGCCAGGAATAACCTCTGTTGGAAGGAGAGGGGAAAGAGGGATGGGAGAAACAGAGCATATCAGATTGACTTTATATTTCAGAGTATTGAGAAAGAAAGCAGGACTTACTGTGGAATTCACTTAAATAAATATTCCATTGCCTACATAATCACACTCAAGTGTTTTGGTACAAGATGGGAAAGATATAGCTTGATGGTTATTCATAGATGGCTACAAGTGCAATATTAGCTCACAGTGTGATTTTGATGCATAAAAAGAAGACCATATTTAGACTGCATTGATGGAAACGTTGTACCTGAGTCATATATAGGGTACAGTTGTCCCTCTGGCTGCTGCTGCTTTAAGGGACTGCATTTAATTAAGATACCTCAATCTAAAAAGGATGGTGACAAATTAGAATGTGTCTCAAGATGACCAAGAAGTAGCCCTAGTACAGAAGATATGATATTTGAGGAAGAGTGAAAGGCAACATATTTATCTCAGACCTTAGAAGGATGAGATTGCATTTCTAAAAGTGTGTTTGACCAACACCTGAGTCAGAATCACTGGAGGTGCTTTTTAAAATAAAAATTTATTGGATTCACCTACAAATTAGAGAATCAGGATCTTGGGTGCCAGTTGTGAGATGGAAATGCTTCTTAAAGAAGCATCCAGATTTATGAGAACTCCTAGAATACAGAAGCTGAGAGCAATCTTCCAGGGGTTGATGGGCTGCATTACAGGGTAGACAGAGAGGGTAAGGCACATGATATGGACCCAAGGATGGAACTAAAACCATAGGCAGGCAGATTTCACTGCAACTAACCCCCTGAAATCACCTGCACTTCTTCATCAGAGATGGTTTTAGTTTTTTCTGTGTACCCTCATTTCTTAACAAAGTACATTCACTCCATGGGTGCTAAGTAAATATTTGTGAAACATATAAATGAGTAATTATATCTAATTAGGATGACTGCATATTCTGGTTTGATAGAGCAGTTCTTGGTTTGCACCTGTTAAGCTAGTGTTTATCATTTGTCCCAGATTTCTCATTAAACAAAACACCAAAGTGTTATTAGTTTCATGAAAATAAGATAGGATGGGTCTAGCCTACTTCCACTTGTGAGGTGAATGCAAGTGAACAGAGTTCCTACTTTTATTGTGTTTTGTTAATCCTCACCCAAGGGTATTTTCCCATTGATTTTTAGAGAGAGTGGAAGGGAGGGTGAGAGAAGGGAAAGAAGAGAGAGAGAGAGAGAGAGAGAAAGAGAGAGAGAGAGAGAGAGAGAGAGAGAGAGAGAGAGAGAGAGAGAGAGAGGAAGAAGAAAGAGAGAGATTATAAGAGAGAAATATTGAATACAACTATTATGCTGGGGCCCATTCACTTACCAAGACCAGTTTGTCAGTTAATAAACATTTCAAAAATTATATAATTTAATTAGTCTTAGTGACTTTCTCCTTTTTCTTTCCAATGTGTCACAGTTTTGATGATGCATTGAGTGGTCATCCTACTTTTGGTGGCTGATGAGAGCTGGGTTAGGGTGCCACAAGAAGTAGTAGGTGTCCTGTTCCAAGAGATTTTTGAGGAAACAGACAAAACGAGCCTGCTAAGGGATGCCGAGGATAGCGCCTCCGAATCCGAGGAGAAACTAGACTAGATCACTGGGTTTCAGCAAGACAATATCTTGCCCGCAGAGGAGAGAAACAAATCATCTTTTATTAATTTTCACCCATCAAGTAACAAAAAAAAAAAAGGAAGGAAAGAAGGGTAGGACAGAAGGGGAAGGGAGGGAGGGAAAGAAGGTGGGAGGAGAAAGTGAATAGGGAAGGAGGAAAGAAAAGAGGAGCAAAATCCAAGCTGCCCTCTCCCTCTTGGACATAATGCTGAAGGGTTACTGCCTTCTGGAACCACATCTAGTGTTTGTGAGTGAGCTCCAGGATGGCCTGTTTTCATGCAATGACCCTCATGGTCCAGGTCACTGTGGCCGAATAGGCACCAGGTGCCCTGTGGACATGTAGAATCAGCTGGAGTCAGAAGGTCACACAGACAGTGGCACCACGGAGTGAGGGGAGGCTTTCTTGGCAGTTGTTAGGAAAACTGCAGACAAGACTGTGAGGGCATCGCACCGGTACTGCAAGTACTGCCAGTGAGAATCACTAGTGGCCAAGGCCTCCCCACTCCGGGATGCTGCTGTGGCTGTTACTGTGTGAGAGCTAAGAGCGTACCGCATGGCGTCAGACACTGAGCCCAAGCATGGTTCCTCACCTTACAGCCCAGGTGATCCTGAGTGATTCCCTGCACATGTCTAAAGCTGTGTCTTCATCTGCAAAGAGAGATCATGTTTCTTACTTCATTCTATTTGGGAAGGACTAAATGAGAGAATGCATGGCCAGTGGTTATTGTCTGATAATACTGGGCAAACACTCATTAAATTGCAGTGTATTATTTATTATTAACATTATTATTGTTGTTATTTAACATTATTATATTATTACTATTTTTATTGTGACTAGGTGGCATTCTGGTTTTCCTCTATTTCCTTCAGATTTTCAATACTATGACTATTGCTTCATTTATTCACTGAAATAAATAAAATTAAATTTACTATTAAAGCCCTACTGTATGCAGAGTTCTGAGAGTGTTGGGATTGAAAGATGAATAAAACAAATGGAGAAACTAGGCTTTTTGCATGTTTGGGGACAGTCTATGCATAAGTAATATAAAGAAGTCTCTGCCTTTTGAACCTCTATTCTAACAATAGACTGAACTCGAGAAAGAGTGGTTTTACATTCTCTGGGACAGTTCACCATTTGGACATGCCAGACTTTTACTTTTGGGGATGATGTATGGACACACATGTGCATTTTCTCTGTGTGCACGTTGGACCTTACTATGGGTTAGACAGACAAGTCAGTCTTGTCAAAGTTGTCTCAGGTGGTAGCATAGTGGCAATGGCCAGGCATGATTTTAGGCAAATGCGATTTAAGTGCGGGATCTGTTCCACCTCAACTATCTTCCCCACTCTGCATGGCCTGCAGGTGACAAGGCAAGGCCTGTCACACCTCCACAGAGGACTTTTTACAAGTTGCTCCTTTATTGTGAACAACCATCCCTCCTCCATGGCTTGTGGAGCACCACTCATCTCCCAGCTCAGCTCCTGTGTGAGCTGCCTCTTCTGTGAAGTCTGTGACACACTGGCCTTCAAGGAGGGTGGGCCACACTCTGTTGGCTCCACTGTGCTTTCTATAATAATACAGGAAATACCTTTCTTTTGTGCCCTGCACTGGTTGTGTCTTTCTGCTGATCATAGGCAGAAACTAATTCTCATTTATTTTTTTTATCTCTGGCATACAATCCAATGCCTAGAACATAAATGGGAATCGAATAAAAAATTGCTGAATAGGTGGGTGAATGAATGCATGAACGAACGAACATACGAATGAATGAATGAATAAAAGTGATGACTATAGTAGTACAGATATGTAGGATTAGTTATTCTACCTGAAACTTATCCTGAATTATCAAAAAAGTATCTAGGAGTGACTTCTAATACTTTCCATTTCAGAATCTTGATTCTCTTACTCTAGCTGAACTCTCACAAGAATTATCCCTTACCTACTTTTCCTAACCAAACTTTGAACATTCAACTAAATGGTTCAGAAACTAAAAACCATCTCCCCCAGTTGCCTTTGATAACTGTTGCCAGACATTCTCATTCACCTGCGAACCCTATAGATTTGTCATCACTTTCAAGTTCTTAAAAGCCCCAACTTTCTCTCGCCATCACTTCCAAACCTGATGACAACTCTAACCCTCCAAGACCACAGCCCTTCCACCTGTCTTGACCCTATCTCTTCTCAACTACTGATAACCCTGGCCTCTAACTCACACCTCCTCCTATAGTTTTCATTAATCCATTTTCCCCTTCAGGATCGTTCTCAGTTTTGTTCGAGCATGTTGGCTTTTACTTTTCACCAACAGTCAACACTGAATTCCATCTGGCCTCTCATCCACCATCCGACACCCTCTCTTTTGTTCTTAACCTCTTATCCTTGTCCTGCTCCCCAGGTTCTTTTCTGGCCACATTTAGACACTCACAGGTCTTCCTTATTTCACAGTTATCGCTGGATTCCATGCACTTAGCTAACTGCCACTCAAGATTCTCCTACCGTTCATTGTATCTCAGCCAACGGGGCAGTTCCTTAATTCCTTTCAATTTTCTTGACTGAGAAATGTAACACGTCAGTTTTGGAGTCAAATACAAGGTCAACTAATTCTCTCTAGATGTTGATGATTGGTCCTGTACATTCTTTTTTTCTACAGCGTTAAATGGTTGATCGTGTTCACTTTTCTATACTGTGTGTTTGTTCGCTTCCTAATTCGTTATTGATTCGACACCTTTTTAGTGCCATTATATCCAAATTGGGAAATATTCAAGTTGAGATAAAAAGTACAAAGCACTTAGTGCAATGCCTGGCATATAAGAGATCTTTAAATATCAATTCTCTACATTTACCATTTCTCTTTGTCCTCAACCATCATGAGGATTTTTTTTTTTTAATTTTTTTGATTTCTCAGGTAGAAACTGAGCAGAGAGATTGATTAAATCTTCCTAGTTTTCATGGCTGCTCAGCGACTATATCAGAATCAAGAGCCAGGCTTCCCACTTCCAAGCACAGGCACGGTGTTCCACCCTTGGCTTCTCTGCTTCTAAATGATACTTTACATTAAACTCCAAAGAGAGTTTCAGATTTAATAATTATCTGGAATACAGAGATCATTAACCATAGAGTAAGACTGAAAATTTGCCCCAATTTTTTATTATTTTATTTTTCCATTACAGTTTATGTTCAATATTATTTTGTATTGGTTTCAGTGTTCCCCCTGATATTTCCAGTATCCACTTCTATGCCCTAACTTAAAACTAGTGAGTACAAGACATAGTAAGTTTGCAAAATAGAAAAGAATAATTACTCACATGCAAAAGTAAACTTACTTTACAAAGGAAAAACACTGAAAATGCCTCTAAAGCGTAAGTATCCGGTTACCTAAAATATCTTATGTAAATTATGCAACTTATATAACTTTGGGAAAGTTTCTTTTTAAAAAGATATATCTTATTGATTTTTTACAGAGAAGAAGGGAGAGAGATAAGAGTTAGAAACATCGATGAGAGAGAAATATCAATCAGCTGCCTCCTGAATCCCTCCTCCCCTCCTCCCCCCCAGATGTGCACGCAACCAAGGTACATGCCCTTGACTGGAATTGAATCTGGGACCTTTCAGTCCGAAGGCCGACGCTCTATCCACTGAGCCAAACCGGTTTCGGCTGGGAAAGTTTCTTAACCTCTACTGAACTACGGTAGAGGTTAACCCTAACCTTAACCCTAACCCAGTGCCTGATGCAATTATATGCTTGGCCCATAATGGTGCTGTTTTCCTCTGCTTTCCCACCCCCACCCCCAGCTTCTTTGTTAAATTCTTTGATTACAGTCCAGGAAAGCGATCTTCCTTGGGTTCTGAAGTTCGCACCCCATACCACAAATGTTAAAGCTTTTCTGCAGGGGGTCGCATCTCTGTTCTTTCACTTGTTTGTCATAGAAAAAAATAAAATAAAGGAAACATCTTCAATGCCCAGCTTTGAGGAATTAAACACAAGATAGTAAATCTATTTAATGTGATACTGTCCATCCTAAACAAGGTTAATATGTATTTGTATTTGTTAATATGAAGAGCAATTCATAATATATCATTAATTAAAAACAACAAGTTCAAAACAACATATATAGTCTTATACCATTTAAATAAGTCTTTGGCATACAAACTCATAGGTACTTACATATAACCACATGTATCATTACTGGATTTCCTATAACTGGACATTGAGGATGTTTCTTCAGTTCTTTTTATTATGACCAAGCTAAAGAACACAGATTTGTTTTCCTAAGGAAGTTTTAACACACTATGGAGGTTATATATTAGCATTTTCAACCAACAACTGATATCTTAGTGTAATGGGATTGTGATTGATTTTTAAAAATTTCAATTTACATTATGTAGTTATAAAAACATCTATTATTTGCTTAATAAAAAATAATAAAAAGGGCAAAATCAATCAAACTCTATATTCACTGAACTACATCATTTACCCTGGCAGGTCAATATAGCACATATAAGTTCCTCATGCGTGGCTCACATGCTGACATGGTAAAATACAGCAGTTCCCCTCTTAAATGCACAGAGAAAATGTCTGCTATCAATGTTCAGCAGTTTACCAATCACAATTGTCTTTGTGTTTACACAAACTTTAAATATGACCAATGGTTTAAATACCACTCCATGCCATCATCACTAGTCAATGCACAATAGCCTGATTCCTAGGGGAAAAAATGTGTACAGATTCAAATAAACTTGGAAAATCCAAACAGAGTCTTTTGTTAGTGACCCCTAATGACCCACAATCAAGGCTAAACATCGTGGCTAAACAATTATCTTTGGGAATTGAAATGTAAACAGAAAGAAAACTCGCTGTCCGTCCTTACTCTGTATGGCTATTCCTCTCCGGCAATAATACACCCACATACATCCTATCAGTATTTGAAAATTCCTGTTACAATTTTAAAAGTTATCACTTTCTCATTCAGAAAAGAAAATGAATATCATTATATACTGATGTGCCCAAATAAATTGCCTTTCCCCGAAACAATATCCAGTATGAAATTACATAGGAAAGTGGCAGGCTTTGTTCCTATAACCAAGCATATAAAATGCATCCCGAATGTTAGTTACTACTTGGCTCTTTCCACTCTTGCTTCTAAATCAGTTTGCCTCCCAAACATCGTCATATGAAACGCTTTGCATAACTTGGGTATACTCATCTGCACGCCAGTCCTTAGAATTATGTCCCAAGAGCTGTTTAATGTTACAAGTTCTGGTGCTGATTAAAAGTTCTAGAAATAAACTTTAAAATGGGTGGAGGTACATGTGTGCGTGTGTTTAGAAAAAGGGATTTCACCAAGAATCCATTTTCTGCCTTTGCAATGTACCCTAAGGAATTGAGATGAGTACAAACCCTGAAGAAATGGGTCTGATGCCCTGAATAAACCCAAAGATGCTAGATTAAAGCGGGTGAAGATACTGTGTGTTAAGAGTCATAAACGTATTGCCTCATATATTTTGTTTTGTACAGACATTATTTTTGGACTGATTAGCTATAAATTTTGCTACACACATCATGATTAAGGAACCATTTTAGGAACCTCCCTTTCAAAGTCAGATGTTTTAGCCACACAAAACCCTAACAGAGATAGAACTAAAATAAATTTCTTTCACTTCATTTCTTGACAATCATAAACTTGTGAAAATACAGATAAACAGCATTGTTAGAGGAAAGTATCACTTCCAGCTGATGGTATTAAAAGGATATCAGCTCGATCTTGCCCTGCCTCATGACTCCTGTTTCTTACTTTCTAAAGAAATGACACTATTTTTTAGAAGTATAAATGTCCTTACATGGCACTCATAATAAATGGAGAGCAAATCACAATAAAAGAGGAAATAATAAATGACTATATTAAACTCTAGCCCTTTACTTGGCCATCTGTCTTCAATTTCAAGCATGTTGTTTTTGAATGGCATCCCATTGTAACCAAATATAATAGGATAGGCAAGTTAATGAACTACGACACAGCCTATCATAAATGTGATGTATCACCAAGGCAAAGCCACCCAAGATGCAAGGCAGCTACTGTTTTTCTGTGAAGCTACTAACTTTTAGTTCAGTGCTCTGAGGAAACAGTAGCCTCATTTATCTCTGTGTTTGTTGTCCAGTCTCAAACAGCTGCCCTCTCCTTTTCCTCCCTTCCTGACTTTGACCCCCAAAGAAAAAAATGAAAGAGATGGGGAAGCCAAAGAGAGATGCAGGTAAAGAAGAAAGAGGTAATATTTGGATTCATCTGAAGGAAAAAATACATGTTCATCATTTTCATCGCCAGTTAAGATTCCTCGGTAAATTATAAAATCAGCTTTGCCAACATAAAAACAGTTGTTGGCCAATTCAGTTATTGACCAACTGTGTCTTTGTATACTCCTCTCCTGAAACTAAACCCTTTCCTCAGAAAACACCTACTTGCTTTACATTTTAAAAATATATTTAAAATATGTGCACAACACTATTTTGTGAAGCACTGGATTTAATTTCTTGCTTTTGAAAAATATTTAGCTGAAACCGGTTTGGCTCAGTGGATAGAGCATAGGCCTGTGGACTCAAGGGTCCCAGGTTCCATTCCAGTCAACAGCATGTACCTTGATTGCGGGCACACCCCCAGTAGGGGTTGTGCAGGAGGCAGCTGATCGATGTTTGTCTCTCATCGATGTTTCTAACTCTCTATCCCTCTCTCTTTCTCTCTGTAAAAAATCAATAAAATATATTAAAAAAAGAAAAATATTTAAAATATTAGAAAGGCAATACACAGTGTCAGAAACTAAGAGACTTAAGAGAAGACATTGGAGAAGGCTGAGTGTCCCTTCATGCACTTTTATTTTTGTATATAATAGATTGAGTGAGTTTGATTTAACAGAATAATTTATTATAAAGCACTTTAATGTAAGTGATTTAGGATCTCTTCCTGAATGCATCTCCTCTATGGGACTTTACCTTTTCCATCTATTCCATTTTCACTCAAGTGAAAAACTGTCCTCCCTACTTATTGAGCTGACTTAGGACAGGAAATGGATTCCTCATTCATGAGGGCTGAAAGGCAGTACGCTCCCTTTCAAGTTTGAATTCTCTATTTTCCGTGGGGCATCGTTTTGTATGCAGAATGTGATAGAATGCTGAGATTTCCAGCCTCCGGTGTACTCACCGTTTACTCCCCTCCCCTTGAGTGTGAACAATACTGTGGGTATGGCAGATTCCACGTGCATAGTTAGGCTGCCTTCTATTGCAAAGGTAAAAAGACTTTGCAGATGCAATTAAGGCCCCAAATCAGATGCTTTTCAGTAAACAAACGGAAGCTCCTGGACAAGCCTGATTTAATGGGGTGAGCCCTGAAAAGATTTAATGGGGTGGGCCATTTCTAAAAGAAGAGATTCAATATGGAAGGGCTTCTCTTACTGCTTCTGAAGGAGAAAACTACCATGTGATTGAGAGAGCCAAGTACAGGGAAAGATGCGTGGCCCCAGGAGCTGAGAGTGACCCTGTTTCACAGCCTGCAAGGAAATAGGAACCTGAGTCCTTCAGCTGCAAGGAACGGAATGAAGTCTTCTGAAACCTGAATGCACTTGGAGGAGGATGCTGAGCCTTTGATGAAATCCCAGCCCAGGACAATACCTTGATTTCAACCGGGTGAGACCTTGAGCAGATGACCCATCTAACTTGTGCCTGGACTCCTGACCTATGGAAACTGTGAGATAATAAACTTGTATTGTTTTAAGGGACTAGAATATGTTAATTTGTTATATAGACATAGAAAACGAATACACACGACATATGATCCCACTTACAGGCATTGCAAAGTATTTGTTGATTAATTTCCTATCAATCCTCAGCCTTACACTTATCCCCATGAATGTCACTATGTAGTACCCCTCATGATTCATAACTGCAAAGACAAGCTTACTTGACCTTTAGAATGTTCGTGATGAAATCTAGATGTGGTCTCCCCTTCTAGTTTACAGATGGGGAAACTGAGGTTCAGAATAAATGACTAGCTTGAAGTTATACTGCTACTAAGTAGAAAAAAATTGAAATCTATTCCAGAGTCCCTTCCACAAGGGCAGAGAAACTAGATTAGGATTTACTTTGGGTTTAATTATAGTGGAATTAATCCCTCCCACTTCTGAGTTATGTTAGCACTTCTATGTGTTCGTATCTGCTGTAACACCCAATATCATCATTTATAGCTATGCTGGGACCTTTTTCCCATAGTAGAGCATCTTCTAACTGATAAGTATTTAAAAGATACTTTGTGAATTGATGAATGACTTAATGAGGCTGAATTGACTATGTAGATAATAATTAGAAATATCAATATCTCTATAAATTATAATGGAGTGAAGGAGTGGGACAGGCAATTAAGAAAGAAGAGGGCTTTAAAACCAAATGCCCAAGGAAAAAATTATGTTTCTAAGGAAATACATACAACATATATTGATGAAATACTTAAAAGACTGTGATATACTCATACCAAATTACCAAATAAAATTATCATTAATTGAATAAAATCAATTACAGGACTGTGATTTCATCTAAAATGTTGGCAATGTAATCACCTATCACTTTTTACCTTCCATATCATGCCCACTGTAAAGGCTGCTATCTCAAAAATAAGGCCAATGTGAAAAAATGCAATTGTCAATCTCAGATGACTTTAACATCTCTTCCAAGGGAACGTTGACATTACCTTAGATTGGAAAGAACTAGAACCCCAGATGAACCCTAAGTCAACTCTTGCTTTAATAAGAGATGCTCATTGATCGAACTCTACAGTTTTCTCAAGGCCCTCGTCGTGCCATCGTGACAATTATCAGGAAACAGCTTCTCGAAGGAAATGACTAGTCTTTCAATTCTATATCCTCAGAGTCTAACATAACAAATCTGCATAAAAATGGGGGTAAGCTATGTATTTTGCTCCCCTTGACTCTCCAGTTGTTGAAAGTTCCAAACTAAGCTTGTTGAGTGTGACATTTCCTGTGAGATGCAGGCATGCTGGGGGCCAGCGGCAGCCAAAACAGAACAGCTAGTGGCTCATGGTTGCATGAATCGGACAAGTTTAAGGGATAAATGTTTCTTGGTGGGAATTTTAAAGGGTTTATGTATTTCTTCTGTCTGATCTTCTATTGACTACATGACATAAAACATGCACATTCTTGGAGCACATTTTTCTTTTGTTCCACAAAAAAATTTTTGTGAAGGAAAAATGCTGACATTTGCAGTTGATTTATTCTTAATTTCAGAAAAACATGGCCAACAAGGACTGTATTGAAGTGTGAGTACAGTAATTGAAGGAACAAAATAAAACGAGGACCAAATGTCATCCAAAATAAACTCTCCTGGAATGTTATTTACTCAAGTTTTGGACTTTAGTGTAAGTGAGCCCACAAGCTGAAGTCCCAAACTAGAGTACATTGATTAGCCCCAGGCCTAAGGTCTAAAGGGGAGCAACCCAGGGAAGCGTGCTGAATAATGGCTTATGCATCAATGAAGACACGTCCCCTCTTTGTTAGTTTTGTTAGCTCTGGTTTGTAGTTTAGGATTCTTGAAAGTGACAATTATTCTTTGATATCCTATTATCCTTAGAGTGATCATTTATCAAGACTGATAGAGGTGTTTGTTATACTGCTAACCCTCTGGTGGTAATCATATTGCAATATGTAAATGTATTAAATATGTTGTACACCTTTAATTTAGACAATGTTTTATGTCAATTATATTTCAATATTTAAAAGGGAATATTAGTGGCTTGAAATAGTTAATACTAATTCCAAAGATGTTTAAATGGTTATTGTCTTATGCATGGATATGGCAAGCCTATCAAAAACTTCAAAATGGGGTTGCCAAGTAAACCACAGGAGGCCCAAACTTAAATTTCAGATAAATAACAAATAACTTTTAGTATAAGTATGCCCCAAATGTTTCATGGACATACATTAAAAATTATTCATCATTTATCTGAAATTCAGTTTTGTTTTGTTTTTTAAAATATTTTATTGATTTTGTACAGAGAGGAAGGGAGAGAGACAGAGAGTGACAAACATCGATGAGAGTCATCAATCAGCTGCCCCTTGCACACCCCCTACTGGGGATATGCCCGCAACCAAGGTACATGCCCTTGACCGGAATCTAACCTGGGACCCTTCAGTCCCCAAGCTGACGCTCTAATCAATTGAGCCAAACCGGTTTCGGCTGAAATTCAGTTTTAACTGGGCATCCTGAATTTTTATTTGCTAAATCTGAGGACACTATAAAAGATAGCAGGATGAAATTTCTCTGCACTTCCCAGAGTGAACATTTTATTTTCTAAGTCACTAGCTTGAATGGTTTTAGAAAAGGAAAGAACAGTAGAGTAGTCATTTACCAATCAGCTTCTCTATTGTTCTGTGTCTACTACCTGGACAAACATTAAATTCCTCACAGGAATGTAACACAATTAGAAAATGATGACCTGGAACTTACTTGGTATTCAAGTGTATGCTGTACAGATTTGTCCATTAACTCACATATCAGTACAAGCCACAGTCAGACCCTGTTCCAGACAGGATGAAAGAACTTTGAGCAAATCGGTGGTCAATTTATTAAATTAATGAATGGAAAATGAATGATGATTGCATAGCTAAACATGTTGCACAATAAGAGGACAATGGATAGAAAATAGACAATGAAAGGACTTCCTATTTCAAACATGTCAGTTTTCAGATGAGGGAATAAAACCTTTGTCTAATATAGAGATAAAAAGAGAAGGAAATAAAAGTGCCTCATTAGCCGAAACCAGTTTGGCTCAGTGGATAGAGCGTCGGTCTGAGGACTGAAAGGTCCCAGGTTCAATTCTGGTCAAGGGCATGTACGTTGGTTGCTGGCACATCCCTGGTAGTGGGTGTGCAAGAGGCAGCTGGTCGATGTTTCTCTCTCATCGACGTTTCTAGCTCTCTATCTCTCTCCCTTCCTCTCTGTGAAAAATCAATAAAATATATTTTTTTAAAAAGTGCCTCATTATTTAACCCAACATGGCATGACAAAGGGAGAGAGGGAATAGAAGTATAGTTCATTTAGGAGGCACTAAAGATTTAAAATATTACAACAGAGTTTTACTAAAACAATGAATTTGATAGAGAATTTAGTTGGTTAATGAGATTGAGAAAATTTGGATAAGATTTTCTTAAATGTTCTAAAAACCAAGAGGCCCAAATTTTTCTCTCAGCTATTTATGCATCATGCCTTTCAATTCTTAAGTAGTTTTATAACCTGAAATTTCATGTAAGTTTTTTTTCAGTGTGTCTGTTTCTGCTGCAACTGAAGATTGATTAGAGTATTTTGTAGGGCAGAATATTTATATCCAGGGGAATGATGAATCAAGACCTCTCTTGTCTCTGGAACCATGCTATTGTTCCAGGGAATGTCCATTTTCTACAAAAACCTGTAATGGTCACACATTTGTATTTTTGTGCGGACACACACGTACGTCAGAGTTCTGTGATGCGGAGATGGTTGTGTTATGTTGCTCACTAAAGAAGCAGAGCTAAGTCGCTGCTCAGCACACAGAGAGGGAAATGCAGAATGAAAAGCTCCAGGAAAGTCAGCGAGCTCTGTTGGCACTCACTTGCTGTTGGCCTCAAAGCTCTCCGATTATACGCTCCTTTTATTGGATTATTACTTTAATGGGACTTTTTAAAGGGCATTTTAATAGCCTCCTTGTTTCAGCAGATATACATTGAAAGGCACTTGGAATACCTCCCAGTTGCAACATTTTTGATCTTCACATTTCTTAGAGTTCTGACAACCTACCAGGTAACAGTTAGTATGATATTATGCCGACACATTCCAGAGCTGGCAGTTGTTAGATTTGCCAGTGCAGTTTGTTATCCAGATCCCATGGGCCTGAGATTTATGGCCTTTTCCTTTTACCCACTTCTCCATAGACCCTTCCCCTGCTCTCTTTTTAAGTTTTTTTTTTTTTTTTAACTCTTTTACTGACTACACTATAGATACATTTTTTAGATATATAGTGATCATCCACAGTCAACACATAACCTAGTACTAAACAAGAATTAATCACAGGCTTTCTTATATTATGAATTTACACTATTCTGTATAATTTGAGGAACCAGAGATAGCTTATTTAGGGCAAAGATATTTGTTTTCTTCACCCAGAATCACAGATACATCTTGGGTGATATCTATAAACCTCCTGAAAAGCTACATCCTGCACAGTGACTCTGCCATGGTCACTACAGATGTCTTCCCAAATAAGAACTTGAAGTTTGGGAAGGGACAGAGAGGGGAAAAAAAAAATCAGAAAATGATCATAAAGATGCTTCAAAGAGGCCTTTTTTAAGCAGCTAATGTTAACAAAGGCCAGATAAGTGTAAAACTCTATGGGTATGACCTGGCTTCAATCCAAAATGTATTTCTCATTCAGCCTTCTCATACAGCCCAAACAGGATTCAGGCCAACCTCTGTTCCCACAGATGCTTACCAGAGACTGTGGACTTGGTAACTCGGATGATAGCTTCCCCTTGGCAAAGGATTCTCTGCCAATTCTTCTCCTGAGAATTGCATCCCTTTTCTCGGTTGGCTTATTATATTTTCCTTTGGTGTCCTACAATTTGTCTAAGAAGATAAATCTATTATTTTCTAACACGTCTAGAATTTACCTTATCTCTTTAATCTTTCTTACTTTTTGCTCCTTCACCTATGTGTACTACATTCTTAGGAATTGCTTTACATTTACAACTATTGTTCAGTTTATAAATTTTCTCCTTAGTGATGTTTCATATTTTTTAACCCAATCATTTAATATATCAATACTTATGTTTTTCATCTGTAGACATTCTTTTTGGTTCTAGTTTCTCTTTCTTTTTTATAGTGCCTCGATATTTTGTTTTTGCTTCCTACTTGTATGACTTCATTTAAAACATACTTATTTTAGAACATCATTGCCTAACCATATTTTCGAAGTTTTTGAGAATCTAATCCTATAAATTGATGAATTCTTCAATTATACTTCATAACTGTGACTTATCTTCAGCAGAGTTCTATCCAGCATAATCTGTTGTGACTTGGCTTGAGGACATGCCCCTCCAGAATTATTTTGCATTTATTTCTTCTAAACACCCCAAGGTAATGTTAAGTCTTTTGTTTTAGGGGCACAGATTATGCAAATAATGTAATTTGAACATCAAACTCAAATGTGTTGTAAATCCATGGGATTAAATTCTTAGGAGACTCTTTTTCTTAGCAATAATACAGTTAGAAACAAAAAAACGTTCTTTTGTTATGTCTTTTTGTTAATGGAAAATTTTATGCTCAGTTTTTAACTGTGGGTTCAAACTTTGAGCATCCATATTTTATAAAGAACCAAGTATTTGCCTTACTAGGTTTAAAGTAAATGAATGCTTACTACCAGATAGACAACTTCTCTTTAACTTGGGGATAGTTATCTGCTTATCACTTTGGTTTTCAGTTCCCTCTTTGTTTCCAATACATATATTTGACTGATACATATTATTTTAGAAACTCTGCTAAGTGTTCTTTTTCATATAACTGTCTACTGTGTGACCACACACACACACACACACACACACAAAAAAAAAACACTTTATATGCAAATGACTTCAGTGACAGTCACCATTCATATTGCCCTTAGAATGTGACAGGAACTATGCTAAATTATGTGCATTATCTCAATAATAACATTTTAAATAGGTACTATTATTATTCCCATTTTACAGTCAAGAAAAGATAAATTTTGAGGGTTTGGAAAACTGTCTTAAGGTGACAGAACTAGTATGGGAGCCCAAAGTTATCCCGAACCAGCAGGAGATGTTCTTAATCATCATCTCATAGAGTCCTCACATGCATGAGCCTCCCTCTATGAGACAAGTTGTCTCAACATATGCACATCTTTTCTCTGTTTTAAAACTTTTTATTTAACAAAATATTTATAGTTCTATAAACTGTTAGAGAGTGTATAAATGTATTTATATTTTGTCAATCAATGCCACTTCTGTATTTCAAGTCAAGTGGAAAATGTATCATGGTAAATATATGTTAAATTACTTTTGCAAACTGAATTTTGAAGGAAGTAAAAATATAATAACTTATTTTTTTTTCTTCATGCAGGAGAATAATCTGTCCATCTAAACAAATTTTGCAAATCAGTAGATTAACCTTTCACATACAAAATTTTAATAATTTTAGTAGAAATATTGCTTCCTTCTCTTTAATTTCTGTCATAGTTTTTATGAGATTAGCCAGCAATCCAGACTCTCCTTTATAAGCTCTGAAGTTCCCCAAATTTGTGGCTTTTTTGAACACTTTTGAAATAAGACAGTCTCAACGGAACCATTCTGATTCTATAAACATTTTTTTATCTTTGAAACAAAATAAGGAGTCATCAGAATCTCATTTTCTTTTCTTCTAGAAGATTCCCCTGGTTGGCTAAATTTAGGGTAAAAATCGATTTATAAAGGAGGGAGGGCTACTGTCCAGTAGCATCAAGATTCAAACAAAATGGATAAATCAACTTAAGAATCATACCAAACTCCTCCATTTTAATTTATCTTTGTTATTATAAACCTCAAAGCAATGAATACTAAACTACAAGATATGAGTACTCCCCAAATTAACTCATATTAAATTACCTTTCTATAAATTTGAATATTTACCATATATATATATATATATATATATATATATATAGTATGCATATTTTGCTAATATGATTAATATGATTTTTAGTCGCTAAAATTGTAATAGTTGGTGAGATGGAACATCTTTTATAATATTCCCTAGCACTGACATTTCTTCTATCCATAATAATAAAAGTATAATATGCTAATTAGATAGGATGTCCTTTAGGGACGAAGCTGGGGGCTGCAGCCGCCAGACTAAGGCAGCTGCCGTAGCTGCGAGGGAGAACTCAAGGTAGCTGCGGTTGAGAAGGCCTACTCTTGCACAAATTTCATGCATTGGGGCCTCTAATTGTTGAATAATTGTCCATATTGATTGCCCATATAATTAATTGAGTCTGGATATATTTCCCACTCCATATTTTGTATAGTAATATTTAATAATTAGTTTTTTAAACACTTCCCAGCTAATCAGTCATCTTTTGATTTTTGGGATTTTCTACATATACAGGCTTCTAATTTTTATATATTCAAAAATATTAGTTTTATTTTTTATGATATTTTGAATGCTTTTAATTCTCTCAGCTGTTAGAGAAACATATTTGTTTCTATTTTCTTCTGGCTTTCATGGTCCCATTACCACTCTTATTAATCTGGATTTATTTTAACATCTAGAAACAGTAAGAACCTACTTTTTTTGTTTCTAAATATATAAATAGTCTTCTGTAGTATTAATATTTTTACATAATACATGCATTCTCAATGCATCGGACATGCCTCTTTTTAAAAATAAGTATTAACTTAGTATATATTATAGAGTGCATCTAGTTTTCTGCTGCTATTTTAAAAAATATATGTTTGTTTACTAACCAGAGAGGTAGAGAGAGATGGAAACATCAATGATGAGAGAGAATCAATCATCAGCTGCCTCCTGCACATTCCCTCACTGGGGTTTGAGCCCACAGCCTGGACATGTGCCCTGACTGGGAATTGAACTGTGACCTCCTGATTCATTGGTTGACACCCAGCCAATGAACAACACTGGGTTGGCTCTGCTGTTATTTTATTTATTTATTTATTTAATATATATTATTGATTTTTTTTTTTTTTTTTTACAGAGAGGAAGGGAGAGAGATAGAGAGCCAGAAACATCGATGAGAGAGAAACATTGATCAGTCGCCTCCTGCACACACACACACACCCCCCACACACACACATACACTGGGGATGTGCCTGCAACCAAGGTACATGCTCTTGACCGGAATCGACCTGGGATCCTTGAGTCCGCAGGCCGATGCTCTATCCACTGAGCCAAACAGGCCTTGGCTCTGCTATTATTTTAAATAATTATTGAGTCAATTCTATATATACTGAGTGGCCAGATTATAATCTCTGAATGCATAATAATTTGGCCACTCAGTGTATATCCTACATAATAAAAGGCTAATATGCAAATTGCCCCCTCCACCAGGTGTTTGACCAGCAGGCTGGCCGGCTAACTGCTCATGTTCCTCCCCCTGGCCAGGCTGGCCGGACCCCACCCATGCATGAATTCATGCTCTGGGCTTCATATATATACTGAGTGGCCAGGTTATTATGTGTTCAGACATCATAATAACCTGGCCACTCAGTGAAGATTATTAATGCTTTATAGGATGTTCACATATCTCATAGGTATGTTCACCAACCATATGTCCAAATTCCCTTTCTTATTATTACTCTACAAAAACAGAATTTTGAGTTATTTTTAGCAGATTAGATCACCATCATAAGACTTAGAGACAAAACAGAATCTTTTCTATATATTCATGTTCTCATTGTGAACATCAAATCTTTTGTTATGTGATACCATGGTACCCTCTGGACATTTGCACGTAAATAAATATTGTGGGATGTTTCATCTAAAAAGTATTCCATGGCCAAGAACATTTGGGAAATATTGCCTATTTCACTCCCTTCTTGTACATTCATAATAAATATAAACATATAAAAGACAGAGAAATGAAGGAATCATACAGGGAAGAAATCTATGTGATTGTTTAAACCTGTGTTTTCCAGATTACCATGCCATTTTAATTTTTGCTTAACAATTACTAGCAAACCATGAACATGGCTGCTTTGCCCTGTACGTTTCAGAACCTTTCTTTCCTTTTGGCTACTCTCAGTCCTTTTTTAAAAACACTATCGCTTGGAAGGTTGACTGATCCCTCAGATGAGCTGGGCATTACTATATAGGAGGAGTATCTCTCATGGGCAAAACACAGCAGTGGTTAGAGAAGGCAGAGATGGTGAATTTGTGTCATGTCAGACCCAATCAGAGAGGTTTCCATTCCTTCATGTTGCAGGAGCCGATGGGAGTGACTCTAGTCAAGGAAAGAGAGAAGCTCCCTGCGAGCCTGCAGCCCTGCAGAAAGTGGGTCATTTCACCGCGGAGGAATGGCCTGGGTGGCACTTCAGAGACACAGTGGTAAGGGAACAGACTCCTTATTCATCACCGGGGAGATAGTGTTTTTCCTCTCCTGTGATAGATTCACGCTGGCCCGCAGTCTTTCTGGTTAGGCGTGACTTCCTGAGGGATTTTCTCTGGATTCGCAGAAGGTTCCCTGAATCCCAGGGAAAGCCTGACTCACCCACAGGCCTGTCAGGGTGGGGCTGGCATGGCTTGGATGCAACTTCTACTTGGCTGAACTTACATGACGGGTAATTTTCAGCCTCACATAGACTGCCTCTAGGAGAAACAGAGGAACACGACACGGAAAAGGCCCCACGGAGGTGCTGACGGGCGGTAAAACCTCCTCTCACAGGCCTCCCACGGGTGCCCTAGGGGGACATGGTAGGCAACTTGGAAAAAATATTTTTTTAAATTTTCAACTTCCTTTTATCCCTGCAGCAGCTTCTCCAACAAGTTCATGTCCCCAGAGACTCTAATAACGGATACCTATGCTAATAACAGATGCAGTATTTTGGATAACTGAGTCCAAGTCTAGAGCTGATCTTCCAACTTGGCACCTTAGTCCTTAGCTTCTTTACAGCAACTCTAAAGCTTCCTTTTAATACCATATCTGTGCTCTTTATCACGTAAGTTACAAGAACAATCTTGTTCCTATTTAATGCCACCCTGGAAGAGGTACTTAAATTCTCACACACTGTTGCTCATGTGCCAACACAAACACATCTCTGATTTCTGTAAACGAGCAGGGTGACGCAGCTGTCTGGTTGATAACTACCTCTGAGGAACTGAAGGGTTTGTTTGCCATTCCTTAGAGCAAACAGTAGCCAGACACCAGATAAAAAGACTGTAACAGGTTTACCCTGAGTTTGGTTAAGAGAGTAAGTAGGCAAGTCACATGAAGAAGGAAAGGAGATACTTGGAAAGAACAAGTATTTCCTCAAATGTTTCAATCCCATGTCTGACTCACTAGTTGAGCGACTTCCGGCAACCTACTTTACCTAGTCTTTAGTTTCCTATGAAACAGGGGTGGCAGTGGTGTTTGCTTCACATGAATATCATGATGGTTACATGAGTTGTGTGTGTGTGTGTGTATGTGTGTGTGTGTGTGTGTGTGTGTGTGTGTGTGTGTGTAATGCATCTGGCCCATAGTCACCCTCAGGGAATGTTAAGAATTATGTGATGACAATGGCCTTTGAAGGGTCATTGAAACCTTGGAAGTTAGGTGCCCATGAGCAACTTTCTGGGAAAAAGGGTCCAGAACTTTTATCAATGATTCTTTAAACTATTAAATACTCCTGAAATGGTAGAAAGCAGTTTGAAAACATCAAATATATGGTGACAGAAAAAGATTCAACTTTGGGTGGTGGTCACCCAGTGCAGTGTACGGATGATATATCATACAATTGTACACCTGAAACCGACATAATTTCATGATATACCAATGTCACCCCTGTAAAATTCAATTTAAAAAGGAAACATTAAGAGCATCACTGAAGTAAACGGGAGTTGTTCCATCCAAAGTGATCTTTCCGTAGGCACAAAGATAATCTCCACCCTCCACCCTAAAAGGCATGTGTTGCTTTTCTTCACTTATTTAAAGATTACCCTCCTTCCTTCAAAACTCAGGTCAGATACTCACTTGCAGAACACCTGACTGGGCCACTCAGGTGATCCCTGCAAAGTTCTCTCCTCTCTGGCTTCATCCCAGTTCTTAGAAAGCAGGGCTCCAACCATATTATACATCTTCCTCAGTGCCCAGCAAAATCCTTTGGACATGGTCACTAATAAACAAATGTATATTATTTCTAAGGATATGTCAGAGTGTGTTCTGTATAGAGTATAATGAGCTTCTTCTGGGTAAATCCACTTAGGGGGCTATGCTATTTGTAGGGCACAACATCCAACATATCTGTGCTGCCTGAATGGTGAATGAAGATTTTTTTTAAGGGTCACTATGAGTCAGTTACACACCAATAAATGCATAAACTAGACAGGTAAAGAGGGCAGAAAGGAACTTTTTTATTTTTATTTTTATTATTTTTTTAAAGATCACCATCTGGAATGTATAACCAACCCTCATGGTATTTATTTCACACGAATATTATAGAGTTCAACTGGGTATTCAAAATTCACTGAGCCAATATAGTGTCATCAAGAGACCACAGTTTAAGTTTAAAGGATCCGCTGCCTTTTGACTCTGCTTGAGAAAGAAGTCCCAACCATAGTTACATGAGTTTTTCTCTTACGTTCCTAACATGAAGGATATCACCCATTGCTGATTGGTACGTTTCTAGGTCTCCAGGACTACCTGTGATAAACAGAGTAGGAAAGGGAAGATTCTTACAATCAAAAGGAAGACAGCCAATTGGGCAAGTCGATTTTCTTTTGTGGTGATAGGGTTGGGAGAGAAAGGGGATATGTTTGTGCAAAGCAGCCACAAAGTGCCATTGGAGCTATTGATGGATAAGCTGTTTCTGAAACCTGTGTTTCTTAAAGAAATTCTATCAGCAGCACCGAGAGGCTCGTTTGCTGCAGATTCGTCTTCAAACTGCTTCCCCCCCCACCCCCAAATGCTCAAGATAAGCACAACTTAACTTGAGAGAGAAACTATATACATTTTTCACTTAAACACAGAACAAATGGGAAACCACACGACATATACAACTGTGAGAGCAGGAGACATATATGCTTACGAGAAGGCAAACAAAGATGCCGGCTGGGAGCAGAGTCCCAGGCAGGGCACAAAGTCAAAGGAAAAATGGACCACTGAGAGCAGAGGCGAATCTTTGCTAGAAACTCAGGCTGTGGCTCTTTCCCACCACCACCCTTGTAAGGGTGTGCCTACTTCAATTTCATAAAATATTCTAAATTGAAAATTTTTACAGAGTACAGATTCACAGCTTCCTTCTGGCCAGTGTGTTTTAATGAAGCCCCAAAGTAGAATTGGAAAAATAAGTTGTGTTGTGCATCATATAGTGTCTTCAATAAAGTGAACAGTGATGCCATATTCTTTTTAAAATATATTTTCAATTGCTTTATTTTAGACAGGAAAGGAGAAGGAGGGAGGGAGAAAGGGTGTGTGTGAGAAAAAGAGATCACTTTGTTGTTCCACTTCTTTATGCATTCATTGGTTGATTCTTGTATGTGCCCTGACCAGAGCTCAAATCTACAACCTTGATGTGTCAGGACGATGCTCTAACCCCGTGGTAGGCAAACTGCGGCTTGCGAGCCACATGCGGCTTGTGAGTGCAGTTTGCCGCTCTGTTGACTAATGAGTTTGCTGACCACTGACCTAGATTCTGGATTCCGAAATTACAGGTTGTTGTTGTTCCTTGTGATTAAGCCCCTAAACAACTGAGCTACCCGGCCAGGGCAGTGATGCCATATTCTGAGCACATGGGTATGTACAGAAAACTAGCATCAACTCTTGGGATGCATGAGGAACATGCAGCCCCAGATCATCATTTGTAACACCGGGGACATGGTAGAGTTGCATTTCTGAAATTATGTTGCATAGAAGGTTAGTTCCGTTGGACCTTAGCAGGGGAAATGCCAAATGAATGGTTCTGTAGTCACATCTCTCACTGCCTTGCTAATGAAGAACTATATATATAAACAAATGCAATGCAGATATTTTAATCACATTTTAGTAAATGATGTCCAAAAATTGGTCTTACTTCTACATCCTACTTCTGGATTCCAGAGTATGTTCAAGAAAACACTTGTTCTAAACAAAACAGACTCATAGTTACAGAGAACAGACTGAAGGTTGCCAGAGGAGAGGGGGGATGGGTGAAAAAGGTGAAGGGTTCTAGAAGTACAGATTGGTAGTTACAGAATAGTCATGGGGATGTAAAGTATAGCATAGGAAATAATAGTCAGTAATATTGTAATAACTATGTATGGTGCCAGTTGGGTACTAAGTAGAAATATCAGGTTGGACACTTTGTAAAGTATATTATCTACTCACTATACTGTAACACCAGAAACTAATACAAAATAAAATTAAATGCAAACCATAATTGAAAATAATAATAATTATTATTATTTGATTTGAACATATTTTTTAAAAATTAAAAAAACATTTGTTTTAAAAAATTACATGCATACATACATACAATGTGAATAATACATAAATGATGTCTCTGCTAGCATAATTTAGAGAAATTCTATACTATATCTCTTGTTTTTAAGCATCATAAAGCACTTGAGTTCATTAAAAACTTTTTAAAATTCTATAGCAAAAAAATTCTATTTAATCCAGCATTGCTAAAATTTATCTCATCATGAAAAACTTATTTTTAATAAGATTTCTACTGACATAGAAAAATACTTAATAATAACAAATTGAATGAAAAAGTACAAAAGAAAATAATCATAAAGATTATACACTATGTTCCATTTTTATAAGATAATTACATATTGATTTTTCCTTCTTTTCCATAACACATATTTTTGTTAGGAAAAAATATGTTATTGATAGCATTTTTAAAATGCTTCAGAGTGCTTTATTTGGCATCGGGAAAAGGTACACAGTGTATGACCCACTTTCTAAAGTTTCCAAGTACATATTCAAATCTCTGACGGTTATAACAGGAGCCAAACACCTTCAGTGAGTGACGGCCCTGTCTTGCCATGTAATGTCATGGGAAGTGCCCCAGGCTCCTATTTCTACTTCTAATTGGTGCACCTGAAAACCTCCCATTGAACGGAGCTTTGAAACGCTTGCAAAATTAGTATAGTATATAATAAGAAGACCAAGTGTAAGGACAAAGTATTCCCGTCACGAACACCAACTTTAGGCACCTGACCAAATACTATTCAATTTCATCTGAATGTCTCTTTCCTCCTTGAACAAACAAAAGCAATGGGTTTCTCCTCCGGCCCCCTTCAGTAGATAGACAAAAAAGAATTGAGTAGCAAGTACTCACAACCCAGCTAAGAGCAGACAGACAAGAGGGAGACAGGAAAGGTGCGTGGTCTCCATTCTCCATATGCCTCTCACTTTAAGGAAACTAGGATTTATAGAAAGTTTGCTAGGGCAGGGAAGTGTACTTAATTCAGAGAATGTATTAGATGGAGATTTTGCTACAGCAGAGAAGAAGTGTGAGAACTGACAAAGAAGGCAGGGGATGTAGCTTCCACCTTAAAAGAGCTTATAATCAAATGCTTAGAGTAGGGTAAATGTAAGGAATGGGATTCATAGATTTCAGCTCTCCTGGGGGCGGTGGGTGGCTCTAAATTCTGTGCAGTCAGGGAGGTAGGGAGGATTAGAGAGCTGAAGAATTGTGTAGTCTACAGATAAATCTGGAAAGACTGTAACTAGGTCAACCAAGAAGTGTGCGTGCATGTCTGTGTTATGCTCTCCCAAGGCTTGCCGCCAGGGGTGTAGACCAGGCTCATGCCCTCAGGGAGCAGGCTTTCTTCCTGGTTGACTAGATGGCATACCTAGAGGAACTATTAAAAAAAATGAATATATAAATAAAAACAGTATGTAATTTGGTTTGAAATGAGGGGATAGAGCCTGGCATAGAGCCTGGAAAGTGGGTACTTAACACGTGTTTATTGAATTTAATTAGATCTCTGAGCCGCCAGAGGGCTAGACATGAGACCTCTGCAGAGCTATGCAGGAAACGAGGATCCCTATGAAGCAAGAGCAGACAGAAACAATGGCAGAGGTGGCAAAATGGGTCTTTGGGAGAGGGCAATTAGAAAATATTTTTAACACCACAATCAACAGTTTAAATTTGATAAGAAAGGCACATTAGAGTTGCTTTTATGGTCTAAGAAGGTAAGTGACAGTCTAAATAAGTCCTAAGGACCACTGCTTCTGATAAGAATGACTCAAGAGAGATGAGACTTCAATGAGGCAAACTAACAACAGCTCTGGTGGTCTGGCCAGGTCTCAGATGCATTGGCCTATTGGTTGGAATGAATGTTCTTTTTGGCTTTCTTGGCGGTCCATGGCAAAAGCTATCTCACATGAACATCAGAGATGAGTAGAAGAGATCATTGCTTTTTATGTAACACACATATCTTCCCTCATGACAGGCAGAGTCATAAATATTTCCAAATCACAAAATAAAACTCACTTACATTACTGCTCACATAAGCTCTGGATACTTGAATTGTGTGCATTTGTATAATGTCAGGCATGACTGGGTGTGTTCATTCCTTCGCACATCTGTCCAGCCTGCTTGTTTGGGAAAGTAGACCCTGAAGAGGATGATGACGCTTTCAGTTCCTGCCAGCCCAAGGTCAAAAGTCTATGGTCATGGCTTTCTACTGCAGATTATTGTATAGAGCATAGCTCTGAAGTGCACTCTGAACCAGCCTTTGTGTGACTTGAGTTACCAACTAATCATCTAGTGTTAAAATCCCAAGGAAAAGTGTGCAGGTTGGAAGGGTGGAAGAAGAAAATTTCTCTTCTATTTTATATTATAATTTTCTTAACTAGATTAAGAAGCTGCCCAACATTTTTTCAACCTGGAAATTCTAAAAAAAGAAGAAGAATCCAGGATCTTCTATCTCCAAGATGATTTCAATGTACTAAGTCCCACCATTCATTTAACCTCATAAAGGCATTTTTGTTCCTGAAATAATTATTCCAGATAAGAAATATCCCATTCCAATTCTTTAAAGTTAGACCCAGAGAACATATATTGGCAGTGTCTCTTGACTAAAGAGTGGTACTTAATATTAGGATTTGTTTTTCTCCCAACGACAGATACCACCAATGTCAGACAACATTCGCAATGGAAATCATCGCTTGGGCACTGAATCCAGCCACAGAGCTTTTGGCAAAAGAGCTGTAACCTCTTCTCTCTCCTCACCAGTGAGAATCCCACCACAGTTTTCCATCCGTTGGTGACCTCCATCCCAGATTACCTCAATGCCCTTTGCTCAGGGCTATGGTTAAAGACCTCCCAGAAGCTCCAGCTGTTGGTACAGAATGCATCAGTCTTCTAGTTGTTAACGGTCATAGGCGGACATGACTGGGGTGTCTCTGAGTCCCCAGGGCCCTCTGGCTTGGGCTGGTGGTCCCAAGTCCTTTCATCAGTTTGAGCCACTGAGGTTTTTTTTAAACAAATATATTGGACCCATTGATAATTTGCAACTTTTGAATCTTCTTGTAAGTTCACCACTTCTAGGCAAGGTGGTGGACTGGATATAAGTAAAAGAAATAAAACACTCTTGAGAATGAATAGCTGCAAAAGGAAGTCTGGGTGAGTTCCCTCAGCTTTGCACAACAAATTAGGCAAGAAGGAAGAGAAGGAAGCAATAAAAAAAGTATAATTCTTACTGGAAATATTGGGGGGAACACTTTGTAAAGTATATGATTGTTTGACTACTATGCTACACACCTGAAACTAATACAAAATATTAGTTTTTGTATTCCATGCAAACTGTAATTGAAATATAAATTTAAAAATATATATATAATTCTCTTTGAAAGAATGCATATGCTTGACAGCTGGAAGCTAGAGATTCTATAGCAAAATGGTCTCCCTAACCATGCCCTACCTTTATAAAAACTAATTAATACTTTAAAGAAAATGAGTACTAAATAGAACTTTCAGCAGAGAATTATACACCTTGGTTCTACTTCTTCTGGTCTTCAATGAAGCCCAACATTACCAGGCAGTATCCCAAGTTTGTTGACTATGGAGATATGATTTTAAAAAATAGCAAGGCAAAAGGTCTTTACCTTTAAATGCTTCACTTCCAAAAGTTTGCTTTTATAAAACACTTGCTTGGAAATCAGAAATCTAATGAGTAGGTAGAATGACTTATTCAGATATTAGAGTGAAGTCATCCCAAAAAGAAAGATGGTTCATAATCAAGCATTTTAAGCTAATGGACACTCAAAAATTAAGAAAGTTACATGACCAGGAAAATGGAATTAGCGTGGTTAGTGTAACTGATTCCTAGAATTAATGCTGTTTTCTGCTACTAAGAGTATTAAAGTAACTGTAGAAGTCATAGCTATTTGTGTTTTATACATTCCCAGGAGTGTTAGAAAAGAGTAGCTGATGTCAAATCAGCATATTCAATGAAAATAATTATATGAGGAAATGCATGTTAAAACATATTGACACAGGTACTCTACTTGTGTTATAGGGATATGGATCATATGCATCTCCCTAGAAAGAGCTGAGGTTTTAGTCCTGATTCCTCATTATGTCCCCTTCACAATACCAGTTACCTTAATTCTGGTCCCCACACTGGCTGAGCCAGTTACCAGAGACAGGGCCATGTGTCCACCTGTGCATTCAGTACAAGTGTAATGATTCTGCCAATGGATTCACCATTCCAAGGAAACTACCCATTGCCTTACATTCTATTGGGGTCAGTTTCCCTTGGTATTCCTTTCTTGCATTTAAATACCCACTAGTCTCAGCAGCCTAAGAACATTCCTTTGGTTTTTCTTGTCCTTAAGGGGCACCATCCTTCAGAGTCAAGGACCTGCTCCTAATATTTCAGGTTGCCTGAGATTTCTAAAAGCCAAATCCATGACTACCACCACCCCCTGGTAAACAATATAACCAGTCTACAACAAAAATAGGAGTGAAACAAAAGGCAAGATAGTGATTTGTGTTTCCCCCCCAAATATTACTTTATAAAAGCTATCTGTATCCCAATTTTAGGTGCTTCTTACCTTTCTTCTCTTTGTGTTCTTTCTTTTGGAAAATGAGGGTGATTAGTTGATTAGGAGTTTTCCTTTGTGACCTTAATTTGTTAAATATAAAGATGAAATTCCTATTATTCTTTTCCTTCCTTTCTCTCCCTCTCTCCTTCCCTTCTTCTCCTTTCTCTCTTGCACTTGTTTGTTCATTCTTTGTTATTTTCCTGTGTTGTGAAATTTAAAGGTGTAGAAAACATGGTACCATGGCCTCTCAGTGGTCACCAGACCATATTGTTTAACTGTCAATGACTACCTTGTAATGACTATGCAGGTCCTTTTGAACCTCCTCAGACTATATTGGAATCTATCCCTGCACATTCTGATCATAGAAAGAGAAAAGATGTATTTTCCATGGAGGGCCTCTGGTAAGACTATCCAGAAAGAAGAAAGAGGGGAGAGGTGAAAGGGAGAGGAAGAAGAGAAAGGAAGGCAAGGCAAAGCAAGGAAAGGAGCAGAGGCAAAGAAGGTTGAGGGTGTCTAGTTAAAGTGGAAATCTAGGAAGAATATAAAGGAGGGGACAAACTGGTTATTCATAGTTTTCTAATCTAAGCAGAGTAACTAAAACTTGATTCAGAAAGAAATAGACCACAAGAACTAACAGAGGAAAAACAATGCTGATTAGAGTTCATTGTGAGAGAGAGAGAGAAAAAAAAAAAGCCTACCCCCACCCTTTCCTCAGCTTTCTGTGATTTTATGTAGATACTTCTTGCAAATATCCTTAGGCTGTGCTTACTGATCAAGATTACTTCCTTCCACAAATATTTGTTAGAATCTACTCCACACTAGGCAGTAAGCCAGAAAAATTCCCTGTCCTCTTAAATTGAAAGGGGTACCACATCTCTAGGTAAATATTATAAAGATAGAAATTCTTCCCAAATAAAAATTTCATCAATACATTTCTATTCAAAATTTCAGTTTAATGAATAAAAATAACTAGACCAACTGAAAATGAAGAGTGTGGGGAGGTGCATTCAGTTTTCATTGTTAAAATATTTAGAGGCATAATAATTAATAGCATCTACTTAAAATTATATAGTGTAATAAGTGGTACAAGAAAGAATAGTTAAAGACAGATCCTGTTATATGTAGGAATGTTATATCACAAAGGCCACATGGAGCAAAAAGTAATGAGATTTGGATACAATTGATCAATCAAAAATTAATATAAAATTAGAGCTTTATCACAAATCTTTCACTGTGATTATTTTCATTTGTATTAAAGAGTTAAGTATAGATCTGTAACTGTGAAATAACAAGGAAATACAGCCTGTAGTAATCTGATCCCTGGATGAGGAAAGTCTTTCATGGGATAAAAATAAATAAATGAATAAACAAATAAATAAATGGAAGAAATACAGAACATAAGGATAAATTCAAATACATACCATTTTAGAACAACTGTTATTCAAAGCTTATAAACTTAAAAAAAAATTGAAGGAAATCTAAGAAAATATTTAACCTAAAAGTTGATACTAATAATTAAGAAAATAAAAAGCAAAAGAAGTAATGTTTACAACAAACATTTACGTCCTAATTCTAAAACAGGCACTGACTTGATAAATATAAAAGATGTGATCTGATCACTGCTACAGTTTGAATATTCACATCCCCCTCAACTCATAGATTTAAATTCTAATCCCCAAGGGTTATGGTATTAGGAGGTGGGGCCTTTGGGTGGTACTTGCATCTTGAGGGTGGAGCCCTCATGGATAGGATTAGTGCCCTTATAAAAGAGATCTTCCAGCACTTCCTCACTCCTTCCACCCTGTGAGGACACAATGAGAAGCTTCCTCGCTCAAGAACACAACTAAGGCAGTGCCGGGATCTCAGACTTCTTAGCCTCCAGAGCTGTGAGCAATAAATTTATGTTGTTTATAAACTGTCCCAGTCCGTAATATTTTGTTATAGCCACCTAAATGGACTAAGATGAACACACAACCATAACTGCTGAGAGAAGCACCGGATTTCTATATTTCCTTTTCAATGAAAAAAATAGATTCTACTAAAATAACTGAATGGAACAATAGTAAAACTTTTATATTTAAAAGATGTATTGTATTTAGTCGAGATTTTAAAAACAGCTCAATTCAATTTGGTATCATTCTGTACCAACTGCTTGGTACAACTTTCAGTTCTTTTGTTGATCTTATTTCACCCTATTCTCCTAATTTTAAGGTTTCCTGACTCAGGAACACCAGAGCTTTTTCTTGCACCCAAATCTTTTCTTCTACTCTAATTAGTAATGCTAACTCTCTTATTAAAAATCATGTTTCCTATATAGGCTTTCTCGCATAATTAGGTAAGAGATTTCTTTTGTCCAACACTTTCCTGGAAGTACAATGAAATCCATAAGGAAAGGAGAACATCCATGTCAGCAGCATGGACTCCTTAGCTGCTTTCTCCAGCCTCAAGGTCTGTCTCGATTTGCCCATCTCCCTTCATGTTTTTTGCTTCAAATCAATTATTCTTTATTTCTTGAATTCTAAGAATCACAATACTTATCACATTGTAATATTTCTAAAATTGAAATTTTAATTGAATTTGTCAAAGTCTCCTTGTTATCCTTTATTCATTACCTTAAATGGAATGCAGCAATTCTTTTAATAAAGACAACGGGTTGTAGTTAATACAAAACTTAGAAAATATAAAACATCATTTAATTAAAAAACAACTATTTTCTCAAAGAATGCATCTGTCCCCTACAAAATAAATTTTTAAAAAAATTAAAAAATCTTAATAAGATATTCAATTTCTTTCATTATTTAGATTTTAAACAATATCTAAATTTTTGAAGGATGTATATTATAATTTTACCCTGGCATTCTAATAAAAGCAGTTGTGGAGGATCTGGAGAAACATTTAACTGCTTAGAAGTTGGGAGGAACATTCCTTTGCAAGGAGTTGTTGAAACAACTGGGCTGCTGTTCAGCTGGATGCATTTATGCCACAAAAATGACTATGTCCCTCTTGATTGTTCAGTGCTCACAGTGCACCTGTTATTGAAGGCTTTGCACATCACCCAGTTGTGTGTTGCACACCACCCAGTCATCTCTTGGTTCTACTGGCTCTCTGGACAAAATGAGAGGAAGGGAGAGGAAGTCTGGATGTGTAGCATTTGCCAATGTCCCTGGTTTCCCACCACAGCCAGTTTCAAGCTACCCACATCAAGAATGTTGCTGAACGCAGTTTGGAAGAGATGTGCACAGATGGTCTCAGTAGACTCCAGCTCACAATGGAATTGAAATCCTGAAAAAGACTCGATAAGCTACTGCATGGCTGAAGAGAGCCTCAGACTGGTGCCCAGACTTCTTAAAGGAGAATTATGGTAGGGAAGGAAGTACAGAAATTTGAGTAGAAAGGGAAAACTGCCTGGGTCAAAGTTTAAATAGATTTTATTGTGGGAAAAATCATCCAACTGTGGCTTATTAGTTCACTTTTGTGTTTAGGTGGGGGGGACATGCTATGTAAACATCCTCATCTATGAAATCTTTGGTAAATTCTAGTTTGCTCATGGATGCTTTGGATACATTTTGTGGATGAGGGATGGGAGAGTGTGAACTGCAAAAAAAAAGTGCCAAGTCCCACTTCCGGATTGTTCAGGACTACAACTGAGACTGGCTGTGGGGGTAGCAAACTTGCATGTTAAAAGTAATGTAAGAGGGTAAAAAATAGTAGTTAGAGTGGATAGAAGTTTTCCAAACAAGAAGGAATATATATATATATATATATATATATATATATATATATATATATATAATTGATAAGGAGTTTCAATTTCTATGGCTGCCCATAGAGGATGGTAGAGAAAAGAGAAAAGTGTAAAATGCATGGTTTTTCATTGGATTTGGGGACTACATGGCTAAGCTAACAATGTTACAGCATCTTTAGCCAAGTTTTCCATGATCTCTAGGTGCAAAAATGGATCCAATTTTGATACAGTATGATATACCAGTAGCCTCCTAGCAACTGTTGGCTCCTCAGTGTTAAGTATTTGAGAATCTCTTCCAGACAGAACCTCATCAATTATTTACATTTTCAGAATTCTTTGCCCAGATCTTTACCTGAGCAAGTTTCACAATAGAGCCAAGTAGACTCTGGGAGATGTGACACACACAAATATGACTTACTTATTATCATCTTACATAAACTGGGGAAATAGGGACAAAGAAATGGAAGGGATTTGTCCATGAGCATCTCTTTTGTCCAAGGGTAAACTTGAAAATGGAACCATGCATTCCGACTTCTGATGCTTTGAGACTTCTTTTGAGACAATATTTATCTGGCTACACAGCAAGCTCTTGGATGGACAGAGGCCACCAGAAACAGGGAAAGGGGTTTGCTTATACCTTGGTTCTCCTATGCCCATTGCCTGAGAGGCAGTTTCTGCATCGGTCCTCTTCTGGACAGAGGAGAGGAATACGCAGGAGGACTGGATGGGGCCATTCTCTGTGTGGTCCAGAGGCTTTTGCTGCAGGAAGTGGGCCCTTCCGGCCACAGTCCTACCAGGAATCCCCCTTCACCCCCTTATAGTAAAACCCTGTTTATAAATATACATTCGCCCATACGCAAACATATACATCCCTCAAATATCCAGAGCAGTTCTGTATCCACAGAGATAAATACAGAAAGAAGCATGACAGAGACGGATGGATATAGAAGTATTTTTAATTTTTTAAGAAAACATTTGCCTGCTTTGGGGAGAAACAGTCGGTTCAAAAAGAAAGGAAACCTGTACTTAGGCTAAACTTCCTCCGGATTAATTATTACTGTATTTGAAATCCAAATGACTTGACCCGTCATTAGTGGATAAGTGTAGGCCAGGGAATAAATATCCATGCTGTCCACAATAAGACAGGTATCCACACCAAGTTCAAAGGCCCGGGATTTGACCACACACACATCGGGCCATCTTTAGAGCCGTGATGATGACGAAAGGCTAGATGTATTCTGAAAGCCTGGGGAGGCCGCCAGCACGACCTCAAGCTAATTAGCAGAAACCACAGGTATAACCAGCTGCTGGGCCATTCACGTAACCAATCCTTGAGCCAGATGCCACTTTTGGAAAAACATACCTCAGTGCTCCTCATTGAAATTCCGTCTCTGGGCTTTATAAAGAGTGTACTGTCTGAGCAACACAGGCAAGGCTTGGGGCAACTGGGGCCATTCTGGGAGATATAGTCAGAGGCTCGGTTCTGCCTCCCAAATGGCTGCTCATTGTAAACAGCCCGTTCAGCGCGCCTGGGAACCCAGCACAGGCCCAGCCCGGGGAGTTTGTAAGCATGCCTGTGAGCCCAGCCTCACGGCGCTCTGGCTGGTGCAGAAAAAGGATCAGATGGGTATAAAATCTCTTATGAAGTAAATGAACGAAGAAGTGTTTTATCAATAAAATTTCATCTACACCTCACATGCGTATCGCTTAAATGACAAAAGCACGGGAACACCTCCCATCTTCTTTAGAACGTACGTCTTTTTTTTCTGTTAATAAACAGAGTACAGACCTCAAACACTTATGTACTTAATAAGTGTTATTTGAAGATGGTGGCATTTGTTGAATTGAATTCATGCACTTGGCTTACAAAGGGTTCTCTTTACTCCATCCTATTTAATGTGACTTCAAATCAACTACCAACCTTTCCCATGAAGGAAACATTTCATGATTTAAATAGATTTAAAAAAAACAAAAAACAATTTGGTACCATACCCTATGCATGTTGGCACTAAATGTCCTTAATATTTGCAAAGTCATATTTAATCTTAGTGTCTTTTATTTTGAGCATTTTCTAGAGAAATATCTACTTTGGAGAACAACAGAACAACGTTTGGCAACAAAACTAAGATTAGGTCCTGAAAGAGCAAAAATACCCCTTTGAAACTCAGGACGCACAAAAGAAGTGTATAGCATATACAAATTAGTATACTATCTCTCCAGGGTCAGGAAAGAAGCTCATAAAAACAAAACAAAAGGTAAACAACGGCAAAAAGGCAAGAAGAGCTAATAGTATAATTTCATGGCCTTTAAAAGATTGGCAAGGATAATAGCATGTCCCACGTACTTTCTATTTGCCAGGATACACCACAAATTCTTCTTTTAAAAAAATATATTTTTATTGATTTCAGAGACAAAGGGAGAGGGAAAGAGAGATATAAACATTAATAATGAGAAGAATCATTGATTGGCTGCCTCCTGCACTCCCCCTACTTGGGATGGAGCCTACAACCTGGGTATGTGCCCTGACCGGGAATTGAACCCCGACTTCCTGGTTCATAGATTGACAGAGCCATGGCATAATCACAGAGCCATGCCTGCTGGGAACCACCTATTCTTCTATTCTCTTATATCCACATTGAGTTTCTATTTATCCATATTCCTCATTCTTTATGTGCTTTCCCAAATGCTTTATTCTTTCTTTGAAAAAAATGTTGTCTTTTTGAGTTCTGATCCTTTGTAAGTGACCTGTTCTATCCCCTTGCCCCAACTCCCTGCATGGAAGCTTATAAGATATTACCTTTATCCCTGATGTTCTAAACATAGTTTGATGTAAATCTATTTTTATCCATTTACTGAGGAAGTTTGAATTGGCTATTGTTAATAATGCTGCAATGAACATCAGTATGCACATATGTGTTCACTGATGCAAAATCATCAAAGAAATGATTTAAGAAGATTTCTCAGAATTAAAAAACAGGTTCGCAACTCAAAAGTGTGAGAAAATTTATCATACACCCTGATATACTATATTTTAATAGCTAGGTACAGGAAAGAAAGGTTCAGATATGTAGGCTTTCATGCATCTTTTCTCGGGAAGCTACTGAATGAAGAAGTTATACATGAAGCTACTGGGGCTCCCTGACAATGAGAGTGAATAGAGAGAAGGTAAGAAATCCAGGAAATGGGATCAAACTTAACAAAAGGTGAAGATGATCCCAAGAATGACGTGGATCCCTGTCTGAACAGGCTAACCCAGTGTTTTTCAACCTTTTTTGGGCAAAGGCACACTTGTTTCATGAAAAAAATCACGAGGCACACCACCATTAGAAAATGTTAAAAAATTTAACTCTGTGCCTATATTGACTATATATAAAGTAATTCTCTTGAATAGGAATCAAATAAACACAAAGAAAGTATTTTATAATTACTTTATTATGAAATATTAAGTAAACAAAATAGTGAAAAATTATAAAATTCTTGTCTTGTCTGCACCTACGGCACACCAGGCAACATCTCGCGGCACACTAGTGTGCCGCGGAACAGCGGTTGAAAAACGCTGGGCTAACCTATTCAAATGAGAACGTATCATGGTAGAATTGTAATTTTGAACATATTGAGAGGAGGTTTAGAAAACTGGGAAATAATCTGATAATAAATTAATGATAAGTAAATTAAAAACAGAGCAAATAAAAAAACTATGACAGCTGAAACCAGTTTGGCTCATAGATAGAGCATTGGCCTGCCAACTAAAAGTTTCCAGGTTCGATTCCGGTCAAGGGCATGTACCTTGGTTGTGGGCACATCCCCAGTCGGAGGTGTGCAGGAGGCAGCTGATCGATGTTTCTCTCTCATCGATGTTTCTAACTATCTATCCCTCTCTCTCCCTCTCTGTAAAGAATCAATAAAATATATTTTAAAAAAACAAAACAAAAACCTATGACTTTTATTAACCCTGGGACAAAAAGTTTTTTCAAAGAAAAGGAAAAGAGGAGAAGGAAGTGGCATAGTATATAGACTATTGCTCAGCTCTGAAAATATTTACATGATTATAATAATGTAAATATACAAAGTTGGTCTAAATTAAAGCACAATTATATTTGAAGGTTGGAAAGATGTGAGATTGTTGTGAAGAGAAAAAATGGCAAAAAAAAAAAAAAAAAAGAAGCTAAAAAAAGCTAACTCCTCATTTTCCATGGTGGCAATACTTCAAATTGAAACTTTAAGAAATGGCTATCCATGTATGATATTTAACAAAGAAGTTGCCATTGGGGAGTGGAAAATGAGGAAGCAAAGTGGGCAGAATCCCATGCTTTGATTATGAAATGTAGAACAATAGTATTATTTAAACCATGTGCATGTATAAATTAAAAAAAAATTAAAATCAAGTTTTAAAGTCTGAAATCCAGGGAATAAAAGGATCATTCAAATCCCGTGTATTACCTGGGGCTTCAGTGAGAATGAAGTTGAGGCATTTCCTGTCCCCTCAGTTCAACCTGCCTCTGGCTCACCATCTCTACTCCTCAGCATATTGAGTCACCTTTGTTTTTAGCTTAGCACTTACTGTGTGCCGGATAGTTCATTATTAACTCAGGGAAGCCTCACGCCAACCCTATGAGGTAAGATTTATTTTACCTTCAGGTTGTGAATCAGGACACTAAGGAAGAGTTACTTCTTATGGTCACACAGCTTGTCAGTAGAGTTGCTGACATTCATATTCATCAAATAGGCTCCAGAGTCTGTGTCTCAGCAGAAGGGGTTAAGGATTCTTACCTCCCACCAAGATTCCCAGAATGAAGGATCCTCCTAAAGCAGGAAGCTGCTGAACAGTTAAAACCCCAAACATGCCCATTACGATGAATAAACTGGAAGGAAATTGCTACACTGTCTTCAGTAAATCCTTGTCAAAGCTAATAATGTCAATCTGCACTGGAGAAAAATCTTACGTTTTTCTGAATTTTTCGAGTGAAATAAAACAAAGAGAAGCAGTAATCCCACCAGAAACCTGCTTGTTCCTTGGGTAAGATAGTAGTTTTAGAGACACTGACTTGCAAAAGAAAGCTGCCAATGATGTTTCAGAAAGGTGTGTTCTAATATATCTTTAATCTACTCTGAAGGAATTATCTGAGCAGTTACATAATTGGACAAGAACTAGGATTTAATCTCAAGATAAATTCAAAATAATTCTAATGGCAGGGTACTTCAAAATATTTTTCTTATTTATTTATTTATTTATTTATTTATTTATTTATTTATTTATTTATGTTTAGATGATTGAAAACAGGGAGAACATGGGAATCCAAATATTTGAAAAAATCATAATATATCTTTAAATTTCAGTGAAATTTCTTTTTCTTTTAACCAAGTTTGTGTCATTATTTGTAAATAATGCATAATCCAGAGATACAACTCAGTGTGCATTTTCCCCTATTTTTTCCCTAAATTTATTTAATGACTCAATCATATATGTATTTTTATAAAATAAAACTATGTTGTACATATTGAGCTGCAACTTGCCTTTTCTCTCCTATATATATAATCAGCACCTTTTCGGATCACAATCTTACTTTGTTTTTTTATTACCTAGTATTCTATGGTATGGATATGCTATAATTCCATATCACATAATTCATTATTGATAAGCATTTAGTCTATTTCCAATTCCTTTTTGCTATTACCAACCTTGTCACAATGATCATTCTTAAACAATTGAATTTATAGATTCATATAAGATATGATGTAGAAGTGGTATTTTAAAACACAAATTAGATCATATTCCTTGGCTTCCCATCTTCCACTGTTTTCCCAGTGGCTAAGAATGAAACTCAAACTCCTTTCCATGGCTTTGTCAACCATCCGACACACCTTGTGCCATCTTCATCTCCTTCACTCAGCTCCAGCCTCACTGGCTTTCTCCTGCGCCTGCCATGCTCACCCTTCCTGAGGGACTTTGCACTTCCTGTTCCTGCTGCCTGGGAACTGCTAAGACCAGCATATTCCCAACATCAGCTTTCATGCAGAAAGGGAAAGGCCCCTCCTTGGGGGCCACCCATGTACACCCTAACCTCCACCACTTCCGCCTTGTGCTGTTCTCACGAAGGGACATCACATCCCTAGGCCTTGCTGGGCTTAGCAAGGCTCATCCTTCATTGTTTGACTTATGAACCCCAGGACCTGACCTTGGCTTTGATGGACCGTGCCAGCCATGTGTGATACAGTCAGTTCTGGTCCATTTTGAAAACAAGACTCTTTCCTATGTCTCCAGGTGATATAATATCTTAGTTTTCCTACCAAGATACTTCCAAGGGCCCCACTAACATGTGTGAGTAGATTTTCTTCTGACCCTAAAAGAAGGATATATACCAGATTCAATTTGATTTAGAAAAATGTGTTCTTTATCCTACAAATGTAATCAAGATACATTTCCAAAATGAGAACTTGAGAAGAACACTACAAATACTTTATATCTCATAAGGTTAAGTAGAAGGATTGAGGAAATGCCAGTATGCTACACCCTTTTGTCCTTCTAATTTTGATACACTATTTGAAAGTCTATTTTCAAAGGCAATTTTGAAAGTCTAAAATTATTATATTAGAGTTGAAGAGAAAAAGCTTCATTAGACAGGACTAATACTGAGTTTCTGATCATTAGGAACAGTGAAATGACCCATAGAGTTAATCTATGCACTGATGCTAAAAATTATAGATGGTAGTGATAAATATTAGACATAGACATTATTCTTTTTATTTGAGATAACCCAGAGGAAAGCATCTTTCCCTGCTTAGAATTTTGTGAATGAGGCTTTGTCAGAATCATTAACAATATTTGCATTTACCAACTTACCTAATGCTCAGAGATAACATTCAGTGGGTTGTTGGTGCCAGAGACATTTGTCAGGGCAGCTTGAGTTGGGATGCTGGATTAGGAGAACTATACTTTCTTTATAGAGGCCATTTAGTTCTGATATTAATTAGATTTAAAAGGCCTTATAATGTTGAACATGAAGAAATTGGCTTCGTAAAATCAAGATAGATTTGTTTTTGTAAACTGCTGATAACACAAAAAAAGTTAATAAGCCATATATATATAAAACTTCCAAAGAGGTATATTTAGAGAGAGTATATTTGTCAATGGAAGGTGTATGGCAAAACACATAAGGATAGGAAAACAATGCAGATTTTACCTTGAGATTTGGAGCTGTATGGTTCTATAATTGCTGATGTACCAGCACTAGAGGGATTAGAGCTACTTAACTCTTGGAGGCCAAGGGGCGGCCTCATCAACTATTTGCCATGGAGCAAGAAACGCTTTACAAGTTATCACCCAATCTGTTGAAAGTGAACAAGTGTCTAATAGTCAAGTAGAAAAACAACAACCCTAACAAAGTGGAAAATATACCAATATTTCATGCTCAACAGTTCAAAATTCTTAATGTAGTAAGAGTTCTTATGTATCAAAAAGGCAGACAATACAATAGAAAAAGGGACCAAGGAAGGACAAGGATAGGCAATTTACTAAGAAAACAAAAGAGTAAATGGCCAAAAATACGTATAAGAGCCATGCAACCCTAGTATATGAAAAATGATGAGGTATTATTTTTCTCCTCCCCCTTTTATAGGAGCAAGTTTGGGAGCTCTTAATATTTATAAGGTAATCCTAAATGTTGTTGCCACTCTTGATTACAGTCCCAGAAAGGAGTTTGACAGTTCACAGCAAAAGTTGGAAAACTTTGCATTCATTTCTAACTATCATGTGTCAGGCACTATGCTAAGCGCTGGGTTAAAAAAAAGAAAAAAGTAAAACAAGACCGAGCCCCGGCCCCAGCCCCGGCCCCACGCAACACACAGACTTCATTTGGCTGCAGCAGCCCAATGCTGTTACAAAGGGGACGGTGGCTGCCCTGGTAATTCAGACTGTTTTTTTTTTTTTTTTTTTCTAATGGGTAAGAGCAAGCTGATTGGAGGTGGAGAAGGGCAGGGAAGGTTTTTACAAAGTTAATCACTAAAAGCTGCCAAGGCCCTTTATCGGAAGGCACGTAACTCAAATTACTACCCAACTCCCAGTGCAAGGGAGGGCAACAGAAACAAATTTCTTTTAGGGTGCTGGGAGGCTAGATCAAAAATGATCCCCAAGTGAGCTTATAAACATGGGTCAGGGTACAAGCCACAGGCTAAAAGGGCACGTTTTTCAGACTCTCCTGTTAAGGGGATATTTGCAAAATCCGAAGTATATAGCATCTCTGCTCTCCCTGCCCCCCTATTCCAGTTGCTATCCACATTCTGCCTTTTAGTGTGCAATTTACACTGTGCAATTTACACTGTTTTAAAATGCAGATTTTTTTCAAGACTTTATTGTTAGCATTTAAAACATTAGAATTGTGGCCAAAGCATAATTATGGGAATTGACAACATATTTCATTGTTCACTACATGGCACACAACGACAGATTCTAATCTTTAAGTTTATTAACACGAATTTTCAGAAATTGTGTTTGAAGACTAATGCACAACCAGTTCTTTGTAGATTTATTATCCAATTTCTATAACCTTTTTTTCCCTATCTGCCTTCTTTCTTTTTCTATGTGGAGCTGATTTGAATACTATTGACTGTAATTGTGAGATGTATGTGTGTTTCATGCACACTGAGATGTTTTAAATAGAAAAAAAATTATGAAGGGAATGCAAGTGTGTATAATTCTCTTAGAACGCAGCTCTGACAACTGCTAAGAAAGATAAATGCTGGATGAAGGAAAAACACAAATATAACAAATTAGATTGGCTCTTGTAATTGGCAGGTAGTGGATTTTCTGTGGAGACAAAAGACTGTCCATTTTGACCCACTCTTTCTTCCCTGGGTCTCATTGCAAACTTGGTTCATTGTAAGAGTCCCCTTGGTGGGGGAGCATCTATCCAAGGTATTCTTTTAACTGTCCAAACAGAATTTCCATCAGTCCTTGCCTAAGGGAGCTATGACCTGGGCAGAAAATGCCACGAAGTGTTAAAGCAAACTTTAGTTTCTAGATCGTCCCAGTATCTTCCCCTTTTCCTCTCACCAAGGAGTTGGGTCACTGTGGTCTTTTTGGAATATTCCATGAAGAACACTGACAATGTAGCGGATCGGTCATGGTAGGAACAATTTTCATGGATGGAAATACAAAGGCCAGTGTTAAATGAGAGCCTTTATAGGGGCTTTGAACAGTAATAAATTCTGATGAAAAGTCTCCCACCCCTGCAGACCATCTTAATCTTTTTCAGGCGCACACTGGCCGGCTTACAGGAGAAGGGGCAGCCCTCCTCTGGACAGGAGGGAAGAACAAAACCGGTGGCCTTGCACTCAAGCCGAGAGCCAAAAACTCACCCAGATTTCACAAAAATAGTCTTTGGACGTCAACCAAATGAAAAATTCTTTTCATAGTTGGCCCAATAGCATGCCACCTAACAGGACCAAGTTGGCTGTTTGTGTTGTCCGTGTGTGCCTGAGGTTGAGCTGGAACAATAAACTGCTGGGTGCGATGATTTCTTTTATATTATAACCCAAAGCAAATTGATAGAAGATTATATGACTTCTTGGAAACGGAGAGAAAACAGGGGAAAGGACTCAGTACGAAGAAGTACTGGTGGCATTCAAATAAAGAGCCGCTAAGTCATCGCCATAAGGGTTTCCAAGTTTCGCAGCCCCCCATAGCCTGAACTCTGTCTGGAATGTGATAAGGTGGCCAGGCCTGTTGTGAAATACTTCTTTGGTAGAAGCTCTGAGCTGACAAGCCATATAAAGAAGTGTTGCAGATTAGAAGCTTATTTCTTGTCAACATATCAGGGGTGGTCCTTTCACAGCCTAACAATCGGAGGGACACGGGGCCTCGACAGAAGCAGCAGCAGAAAGGGGGGCTGGCTTCTAAATAGGAGGGGGGAAATGGGCATAAAAACCTAATCTGGATTTTAACTGCCGTTAACCACCGTCCCCCAGAGTCGGTGAGCAGGGGCCTTGACGTTAAGAGAAGGGGCTGGAGCTTTGAGTCAGATGGACCCAAGTTTGAATGTTTTCTGCATTTCCTAGGAACTGAATGACCCTGGGTAAATCTCTTAGCCTTCCCGGGTCTCAGCCTCCTCCCTGTTGAATAAACATAGCAATACCTGCCTCTCAGCCTCGTTTCAAGCATTAAAGTAGGTGATGCATATCCCTCAGCGTTGCTGTAAGGATTAATGGGTCATCAAGGAGGCGGATCAGCACAGCACATGCCCCGTCCTGGCTCCTTTGTCACCCATTCCCCTGCAATAAGAACTTGGCCAAGTAAGTGAACTCTGCAACTTCTAATCGTGCCTGTGATACAGAGCAATTTTGTCTTACTAGGTACCCCTGTTCCACAATTTCTGACCTAAGTATTGACAAACTGCATCATGTATTTAAAAGTTTTCTCCTCTATTAGACATTATTGCCTTGTTATTATTTTTTAATTCCAACTGATCAGTGCTCCTCTGGGAAAGTCACAATAACTAAATCTCTACTTGTGCTGTCCACCATGAATTAGTGCACACTGTCAAAGCAGGGCATAGAAGAAATACTATAGAGCAGAGGGTAACTAAACACACGAGTTACAACCACCCTACGTGCCTGAAGCTGAGGGAATCATTTCTTCATAGCAAGCGTAGTCATGAGGTCCCAAGTTCTTTCTAGTCTAGAAGGAGCAGTGAATATCCCTCTAAATCATCCTTATAGCATCGACACAGCAAGTTTTATTGGCTGTGGCCAGACTAAGAGGAGTTATAGCTTGTCTAGAAGTGATCAGTGGAGATCCAATAAAAGAAAGCAGAGGATTTATAACACTAACAGGAGACCCTTCCTATGGAATCCCTGCATTTTACAGAAGGGACTGAGGCTCTCGGAAAGGTATGTGCCCTGCACAGTGACTGAGTGTCTGAAGCAGAACACCAACCCTGTCCCTTCTCCAAGCCCTGGGCTCTTCTTGAGTTACTGTTTAGACTCTCCTGCTCAACATTTCCTGAAGTCTTGGAAATGTCACACAGTACAGTGCTCTCTGACACGGCTTTCTCAGAGATGTTTAGTGACACTAGAAAAAATGATTTTGCAAAAGTGAAACCGGCAGATGGTTATTGTACAATAGCCATCCTGATGTCCAATCCCAGGAGGTATAAATAAGTACAGAGAAAGATCCACTCTTTTGAATGATCACCCAGCCCTCTTGAGGTTTCCACCATCGCCAGCCATAAATATCACTTAGCTTTTCCATTCGTCTGTGGTCTGGTCATATACCCCACCAGGAATGAGGAATTTCTCATTTCTAAAGCTGGCTCAGCCACCCACTTACTGTGTGGCCTTGGACAAGTCATTTAGCGACTTTCACAATCCTAATCATAGAGTAAAAATTGACTTGTGAAGATGAGATTACATGACCTTTCTGAGGATTCCCACTTAAAAAAAAAAAAAAGTGGCACCATCATATCACATATATCGAAAGACTAGTGATGTGGTCTTTCCATCCAAACCCAGCAAGAGTGGAGGAAAGAAAAGGACCAACTCTTCAGCACATGGCTGCTGAAAAAGAAACTTGGTAATGAGCATTCTTACAAATTATGTTATTAAGAGCAAGGCTCCAATGAGGATTAAATGCCCATGGAAATTTACCATTTCTCCATAAAACAGCTCTGCCCTGAAGCTGCTCAAGGAAGTTTCAGAGACACAGCCTATATTCTCAGGCTAGTTGGGAATGGTTTCTCTGTGATCTCATAATCCCTTGATTATACGAGTGCCTTTTATTTTTCACATTGTATTTGTTATTTCTTCATGTACCTGTGGCCCCTAGTAGATGATAGCTCTCATAAGCAGGAGCCATGTCTTATTCATCTCTCCATACCCACAAAATAGGTATGACCTACAATGGCTTCTTGAGCTATAGCATAATGGGGCAGTTGGTTGCATAGGGGAGAAGCTGCACAATTTTATTTACATAGCCAGTGGAGAAATTCAATGTTTTTCCAGTAGCATTTTGTTTCTTTGACTTATAAAAAGTTACTTGAACTTTTACAAACATATTTCAGCATCTGCCAGCTATCTTTATCTTAGTGACACAGTAGTCTAAGTATGTCTATATTCTGTTGATTCTGGCTAATGCACACACACCGTCACTCACCTATATACATCCTCACAATACACTTACCCAAACACTCCTATACACACCTACACATTCACACTTATACACACAGTTACATAATCACACATTCACATATATTCTTTCTCTCTCTCTCTCTCTCTCTCTCTCTCTCTCTCTCTCTCTCTCACACACACACACACACACACACACACACACACACACGCACACACAAATATATTGAGAATTCTTATGGAACTCCAGGTATGTGGTAATCACGGAAAGACTAATGACTTACCCTCCTCAGTGAGAACTAGAGTCCAGAAAACATGCTTCCTACAAAACAGTGAGTGACAAGTCAAAATGTCTATCTATGCAAGGAGGTCAGCAAGTACACAGAAACCCCTGACTGCAAGGAGTCTCTAATACTGTAGACCTGCCCAGACCAAGTGGCCTGTGTTGCTCCTTGGAAAATGCCATTCTCATCTGTACTATCTTCTGCGAGTGTTGGAACTACTGGCTGCAGACATTTGGGCATAGATAACCGAAGCACCCTGAAGAATGCCAACACTCATTCACAACTGTTTATCATCATATTTATCTTTGATTGATAGATAAGTCCAAGATAATTGGGCAAATTTACTTTTCTGGAAAAAAAAAAAAAAGGAAAAAAAAAAAGCCAAACTAAGTAAAACAAAAACTGAAAAACTTAGGAAATAACTACAAGAGGGATACTGCTTCTTTTTCTTTGACAAATACTATTATTATTTGGACAATTTTAGGATATTTTTGGTTGTGGCCTCATGTGATACAATGCAAAATAACACTAGTTTATTATTAATTTTTTGCCCTCAATTATTTCCTCTATTAAAATAGGAAAGAAGATTCTACCCTAAATCAGTTATTCCTAAGGTAAATTGACATGAATCTGTGGGAGACTGCGGGCCCTGGAGTCAGTGTGCACAGCAGCCATTTATTAGCCATGTGACCTTGGCTAAGTTACTAATCTTGTCTGGGCCTCATTTCTGCATTTGCCAGTGAAAATACCCCTCAGACAAAGAACCAGTGGCCCACAGCTCACTCTGGCAAACTATAAAAGAGGAAACAAATTGGAGAATCCTGGTCTGTCATCATCCACGCGACAGAAACTAATCCTTGTTACCAGCAAGACTGAGTAACAATAAGCACCATGATCCCCCATCTACTACCACTGAAGCCTAGGGTGCTACTTACAACTGCCTGTCTACAACCCAGGGGCTCTTCACAGGGAGAGGATAGAGATTTTAGGATGGAGAAAACAAAGAAGGGGATGGGGGAAGGAAGGGTACCAGGATCCAAGGCTTCAGAATTGGGTAAGAATATTATCCACAGGATTCTCTCCTTTTGTGGGTCTCAGTCTTTAAGAATTTGTATTTTTTGAAATTCAAGAGAAAGTTCAAGTGAACTACAATATTAATCTCTTTCCTCCTTTATTATAACTCCTTTGGGAAACTACCCTGACAATTTAGGATAAAATGTAATTGCATATACCTCAGTAGTCTCCCGTGCTAGTCTTTGGTAGCCTGGATGGACAGAATAGCAGGAAGTATGGTTGCGCCCCATTCTATCTGGGTCCCGGCTTGCTGGGTACATGACAACATGAAGTTCCAGGATGACCTGGTACCTCTAGCTCCACAAGGTTAAGAGAAAACCCATGGACTACAGGAACATTCAGAAGGGGATGAGCAAGCCAAAGATTAAGACCAAACCTTCTTATTAGCCCAGCTGGTAATCTAGACCAAAGGAATAAGACAAAGAGCCATTCATCAGATGGTGTGGAGGATAAACAAAGGTAAAGACATAACACCACAAAAAGTGGTGCAAAGAGTAGTGACGGCCTGAAACCACAAAGGGGTCTTCTTGTGTAGCAATACCTAAGTGCAGTGTGTTATCCTCCCATTTGTTTAAATCCAGCCGGTACCTATGCAATGGCACAGGTGCCCTAGGATCTGTCACCATGTAATCTGATCAATGCAGAATTCAGCGCAGCACATAGGTTTCCCTTGGGTCCCCCAATTTCACTTATTTTTATCTTTTCTGAGTTTAGCAATTCTTTGAATACAATTTGACTTGAAAATATGACCTCAAAAGTCAATAATGTAAAATTTGTGAATAGTAGAATTTATGACTTTTCTTCCTAAAATTAAATGCTCCATATATCTCAATCCAATAAGTAAGAAAATCCTAGCCTACTCAGGTTCAAATCAAGTAATCAGGACATATAAAATAATAATAGTAATAATAATAATAATAAAAATAATAATAATACTAACAATAACAATAATCCAACTTCCTGTAAAAACTTCAGCTGTTGGTAGAAACAAGTTTTCCTCATTTAAGAGGCTATAATTTTTAAGTTATTTTCTCAATATCTAGAATTTGTTATGCAACTCATTAGTAATCATTTTTGCCATCCTAATAAGAATGGATCATGGGACCTTTCCAATCTCTTCTCAATAGCTACTGAAGTACAGTGGTTAAAGAAGAGCTCCACATTTCCCTGAAGATTTCCAGCTGGCTTGGTGGCAACCTACAACAATTCCTTCAACTTTTCTCCATCCTGCTCCTCCCGCCTGCCAAATCATGACCCAACTTCTGTCCATCTCCCATGTCATTCCCTAAAGCCATGCCGTGTGGCACTATCAGATCTTTTTACAAAATATAGTAAACAGGATCCAGGTTTACAGGACTCTTGTTTTCCTGACCACTTGCTGAGCATACTATTAGATAAAAGAAGAAATTAGGTGAATTAAAATTTACAATGGATCACCACTGATAATAGATTTAGTATCATAAGCCTCTAGGATTCTTTTTTATTATAATGGGGAAGGTACACTTAAGTGAAGAGATAGCATTCAGGATTTAAAGATACTTCTCATTGATAAGCTATATATGTTAATTTTTTAATATTATAAAGTGTTTTATTGAAATATGTTAATTACTTTCTTTGAACTAGATTTAGATCCTAAATATTTGTAGTCTCCTACTCTACTAAGACAGCTTTTTGCACATTTCTTTTCCAATAAAAATATCAAAACATAATTGAAAAAAATATTAGCTAAGTGATTTATCCTTAATAGGAAGTAGCTGAAAGCTTACTGTGACATTGGGAGTAGAGGTATGAGTAGGACATGTTTCAATCAATAATAGAGAACTTGAATTTTTCCATTACATTTAATGTCAGCAATAAAATAAATTTTCAGGGGCAGTGGTGGGATCTGAGATTTCCAAAGTTAATGTATACCCCAGATGTCCCAGGCTTCCCCAACCCAGACACATCAGCGGGTCATGCAGTCATCCAAACTGCATGTTCCCTGACCTCAATGTGCATCTGCCTCTTTCTTCCACTGGTGCTCTGCCTGCACCATAAAGTCTTCTGCTCAGTCTGAAGCAAACCAAACTACCTTTGTGGTGCCTTCTTCCACTCTTTCTTTTTTCCAAGTTCACGTAACTGGGTCTTAGCCATCACACAGAGTTCATGCAAGTATGTCAAAACACTATAGATCTTCGTATAGTAGTTCTGTTTCCCCGTGTTCTACATCTTCTGTCTAGAGCAGAGGTCTGCAGGGTAAAGCTCTCGGGCATTAGTCCCAGCTGTGTGTGTGTGTGTGTGTGTGTGTGTGTGTGTGTGTGTGTGTGTATGTGTGTACGTGTGCATGCATGGAATGCACACAGACCATAAGCTCAAAAAATTTTAATACTTCTAAAGAGTTATAAGAAGGAGGAGATAGAGGAGAAGGAGGAGAAAGAAGAGGAGAAAGAGGAGGAGGAGGAAGAGGAGGAAACCGTGGAGAAGAAGGAGGAGGGGAAGGAGGCAGAGAAGGAGGAAAAGGAGAAGGAAGTGGCTTGGGTGCAGAGACCCTATGAGGTTTGCAAAGCCTAAAATGCCTTACAGGAAAATTCTGCAAATGGCTGGTCTAGAGAAATAGCTTCACTCACAGAATGTGACTTCTTAGATGACCTAGGAAAAGGACATAAGAAAGTACAAGAAGAAAGATTTGGCCAAATCTAACCCTGATACAAAGAAACTCTTGACTAAATCCTTTTCTAAATATTTTCCCGTGTGTGGCAAACACTGTTGGTTGCCTCCCCAGCAGACAGTCTTTCTCAATTTTGATTTTAAAAATCAGGCAGCCATGTGCTTTGCAGGAGGTTGGGGCCCTTCTCATCCTCTGGGGTTGGGGGATAAGTTTGGATAAATCCAGTCAAGGTAATTCCATTGCCCTTGTCAGTGAGTGGTTGGGGACTTAGCACAAGTTGTAAATCTGGCCAATAAAACACAAGGGTAAGTTGGCTGTGGGATGCATGACACAGTTTACTATCCTTCAAAAGGGATGCCAAAGAAAGGGCATGTCTTCTTCTTCCTCTGGCCTCTTTGGATATCGCTAGGTGAAGCCATCCTGTAACCTCTAGGCTGGGGCAGCAGGCAGAGTTGACAATTGTCCAAAAGGAAGCAACTCTCAAGCCACCTACCAAGAAATTTGATATATGAAGAAATGCAATATCTCTATACCAAACTCACTTTTAGTTGTGTGTGTGTGTGTGTGTTTTTTCCTAACCTACCACCTTCAATCCAGAAGCATCTTGACATACCCTCTTTAGGCAACAGCTTGTAGGAAAAACTTGGCTACCTCATTCATTGCATAACAGAGGATTTCAAAAAAGTGAAATGCTGATCCTGTCCTAATTGGAAGGAGCAATCTATTTATTAATCTGTCCCTTCAGACATACCACTTTTGAATATGGGGTTAATACACTCTAGGGTGCAGCTTTTATGACTAATTCTTGACTTAGGAGAACTGTCATCAATAAAGTAGATTGGGCCTTTCTAACCATCAGTAAGTAAATGTCTTTTGTGGTGTCCAGAAGGGAAATTAGATTTTGACATAGTTTACAAAAATTTCTAAATATTTTATTCAGTGGTATATGTATCCTTGCACCCACATTTGTGTTTGAGTAATACAATGGGCAGCTCACAATAAGTGCCAAATTACTGAGTGAGATTAATTTTAAGAGTCAGAAATGGAATTCACACAAGAACAGAGCAAATGTTAAAACCCATGAAGCTCACTTCCCCACCCCACCCCTGCCTCTCACCCTTTCCCCACCCATGTTGACATATTCCACACTCCCCCCTCATCCAGCATGCTGTTGGCCATGTGTGTTACCACACTTGCAAGAAGTTACAATAGTTTATTCTAAATGTCTTGGCTTTTACAGCCTAAATTGAAGCCTTTAGTGGCACTTGGAAATTATTTTTGTGGTTTACTTTTATAGATAACACATTTCCCACCCTACCCCTTTCTGCTGGCTCCCTCAGAAATTTGGTTGAGGGAAACCACACAGAATTCTGAAATCTGTAGGCCAGGTGCCCACATCACAGTAACTAGGATCACCATACTGGTGGCTTTTGGCAAGACATCAAAGTCTGTTCATTCTCCTATTATCATTCATAACAGGAAATTTGACTCCAGTGAATATATATAATATTTTCAGTAGCTTTAACTCATAACCCATTAATTACTTTTGGTTTTATTTATTGTGCTTCTGGTATTTCTCTTAAATTTAAAACTCTCCAAGAGTCTTTTAATATTATACTATTATTTATGGGCAATTGTAGCAGGAATATTGGTAGAAGTAAGAAGGAAGAAACTGATGAAGATTTTATATATATATATATATATTACTGATTTTTTTTACAGAGAGGAAGAGAGAGGGACAGAGAGTCAGAAACATCAATGAGAGAGAATCATTTATCAGCTGCCTCCTGCACACCCAACACTGGGGATGTGCCCACAACCAAGGTACATGCCCTTGACCAGAATCGAACCTGGGACCTTTCAGTCTGCAGGCCGACACTCTATCCACTGAGCCAAACCGGTTTCGTCTGATGAAGGATTTTTGTCACTCTTCCCAGGTCATCAAATCCGCCAACCTCCTTCACATCGCACGTTGTTGTCTTGATTTCTGCCCTGGATATTTCCTACCTCTGTCTCGGCACACCGACAAGTAGAGAAGGTCCTTTATTCACTTGCTCACCTGTTCACTGTTTCACAAAAACTTATTCATAAGGCACTGTGAGCCAGACATTTACAAAGGCCCGGGAGATTCAGGGATGAGCAACACAGACCCCCATCCCTGTCATCAAGAAGCTCACAGTCTCACCAATGAGACAGATTCAAAACATGGAAAGAAACTATTACAGACTGTGGTAATTGTCATAAAGGAAACAAATGAGGAGCTAAGGGAGAAAAGGCTATTTTTTCCTTTGGGAAGGTTGTTTGGGGACGGCATCATCGAGGAGGTGATTTATGAAGACATGAGCATGAGCCAGCCACCAGAACTGTAGCTAAGACTGACTGTCCCTGAAAATACTGATTCTATCCTTTGGTTGTTGTTGTTGTTTTTAAATACATTGATATTGATTTCAAAGTAAAACAAAGAGGGAGAAAGGGATAGAACCATGAATGATGAGAAAGAATCATTGGTTGGCTGCCTCCTGCATGACCCACACTGGGGACTGAGCCCACAACTCAGGCAAGTGCCCTGACTGTGAATCAAACCCTGACCTCCTGTTGCATGGTTCGCAAACACTGAGCCCTGCTGGCCAGGCTATCCCTTGGTTTTGCCAAAGTTCCTATTGGTGTGTATTATGTATTAGGGCAGATTCTGACTTACTCTCCAGCATCTGTTGGTTGGAAGAGTCTTCATTATTTTTAGGATTCACCTATGACAACTGACTGGAACCACAGAGGAGAAAGGACAATTGGAACTATGGGACAAGTACAATTGGCCTCAGACATAAAATTCTATGATGTGATTTCTCCACCAGAACAGATTATCCAAGAAACCACAAGAGGTGAGGAATCCTTCTTGCTACTCAGGAATGTGGAAGCAGAACTCTGAACTCTTCCAGGGCAATACACACCTGAGCATGCCTGTCTTGTCTCCCCTACCCCAACCCCCATACCTACCCCTAACCCCATACCCACCCCCCCTCTACCCCCACCTTTTCCCTACTTCCTTCACATCGTCATCTTTACGAAGACTGTAGAAGGTCAGATTGTTTTCCTTAAGAGGAATTTTCTCATGTAAAACATCAATGCAATCTGAACTGCCTAATCTTAGTATATTCTATGATCTGCTTCTAATTCTACTGACTGAATGCTTTTCACCATATAAATACAAAGCATTTCCCTTAATCATCTGTTGTGGGTTGCATGGTGAATCCCAAAATAATATGTACATATCCTAACTCATAAAACTTGTGAATGTGACATTATTGGGAAGGAAGTATTTGCGGGTATAATAAAGGATCTCAAGATGAAACCATAGGTTGGGCTCTGAATCCAATGCCAAGTCCTTATAGGAGAAGAGAAGGCAGGACAGACACAGACACACAGGGAAGAGGCCATATGCTGATGGAGACAGACAAGGGAGCTATGCGGCCATAAGCCAAGGAATGCCAGGAGCCTTGGGAAGCTGGAAAAGGCAAGAAGGGATTCTCCCTTAGAGCCTTCAGAAGGATCCTGGTCCTGCCAACACCTTGATTCATATTTCCAACCTCCAGAACTGGGAGAGAAATAAATTTCTGTTATTTTAAGCCACCAAGTTTGTGGTAATTTGTTGCTGCAGCCGTAGGAAATGAATACGTCATCTGAAAACTCTGATTTTTTAAGGTTAAAAAATTATAGTTTGCTTTATTTTCATTTATTTTCATGAAAAAACCAATTGACAAGACATGAAGCGTAAAGAGGTCTCAGGCCTGGCCCCTCCCCAGCCTCTTTTCCTCAGGCGGCAGCGAGAGATAATGGAAGGACTGATGACCTGGGAACCCGACGCCGGGGTGATTGTTGTCTTTCACTGTAGACTCTGGATCTTGAGTTTTCTATCATACTTCTATGTTCTTCATGGTGGAGGGAGCTTGCAATGATGAGAATGAAATAATAAAATAATAGCTGTGCAAATGAGCTGCAGGTATATTTCGGCATGAAAAGAAGCTCGCATTATTAGAGAAGAGAGGAAAAGAAAGAGGAATTGTATGAATTCCTGTCCCGTAGACATCACTGCACCCAAATAATGAACAGGAGGCCTCGCTCCAAATGGGGCTGGGTGGCCTTTGCGTAGCCCACAGTTTCCAATGCTGCTGAGTCACTCTGATGAGCTTCCAAGAGTCACAGGTCTACCACCGTGCCTTCTTCCTCACAGAAAACCATGTGCAAAGGACAAGTCACACTTGGCTCCCTTTGGGGAGATTTAATATTCAGAGAGGTGAGAGCCTCGTCACAAGTGCCAAACTCAGGATTCAGTACCATTCCTGGCCAGCAGCTCCCTACGCTGGGATTTGCTGGTAGTGTTTGGAAGACGCCTGCACACCCGGGGACCACTCAGTCTTCCCTTCTGCGCCAGGCCTGGGGACGTGTCCAAAGAAACCCAGGGCAGCCGAGGTGGCGGGATTGAGGAAAGTCTCGGAGGCCCCCTGCCCAAGCGAAACCAGCTGAGTAAACTCATGAGCGCTCAGTGAGTCCGCCCCACCAAGACACTGGCCTTGATGAGACGGCCCGTTCCACCGCAGAGGCTAAACACACAGCTTGTTCCACAAACTTGGTTCAAAGATGCTACAATTCTTGTGCTGCCTCCAGGCCCAGAAGAGACCAAAAAGGAGTTAGGAAGGTTACACTAGAGCAGTGTTTCCCAAACTTTTGACATATGTGTACCCCTTCTATAATTTTTGTAATGCTGAGTACCCCTCGTACTCATGAGAACGTAGAATTAGGCGCAGCTAAGCATGGTGCAATGCATATCTCCACCAAACTCCAGTGCAACGTGTACCCCCACCAAACTCTTAACTCTTCCTATACCCCTGAGGGTACGCGTACCACACTTTGGGAAACACTGCACTAGAGAAAGGAGGAGGTAGGTTGAGATGGACCAAGAATTTGGAAAAAAATATATATGCTCTTATACTAGCCAGAAGTGTGTTAGGGAGAAGTTGGTTTTTCTTCCTCTTCTTGCCTCCTATTAAAATTAAATTATATTTTAATTGAAAAGATCTTCTTTGAATTCATGATTTATGTGACTTGTCATGCTCGCTGCATGATTCAATGCTGGCCAACTCTAGTGAAGTAGACAAAATACTGACCACACATAGGGCTGGGTTGCGGCCCAGACAAGGTCACTTGGACGAGCAGGTTAAGAGGCACATTGATCTGCCTAAATCTCACTTTCCTCGTTTGTAAAATTTGAGAGCACAGTTGGAGGGGATACAGGGGACTTTCCTAAAAACATGCGGAGAAAAGTCAAAGTGTCAAAAGAACGATGATAATTTAAATACATTAATAAGTTATGGGGTTTTAATCACTTTTAAATCTATCTCAAGCCAATAACACAAACTGCCCTAGACAGTAACGCTAGGGAAGCTGACACATATTGCTGGGCTGTCATGCCCAGTAAAAATGTGTCCTCTCCTGTGGAAAAGGTTTGCATGGTAATAACTTAAGATGTGCATTCCTTAGTTTTAAAAATATAAAGATACAATGGAAGTAAGTGAAAATGACTCAGGAAAACAGATAAATAATTATAAAGCACAAAGGATGAGGGTTTAAAAGACTCCAAAAAAAAAAAAATGATTCTTAGTGGGCCAATATAAAAATTTTAGGTTGTAAAGAAGAAATAGGAAAGAATAAAATCAAAATAGCATTACATATAGGCAATGCCAAGCACAAACGAAAGTATAAGAATCAAGGGATAAATCCATATGTGTGAACACTGGGTTTTGTGGCTTTTATTACATAGAGACGTCATGATGGCTTTTGCTCTTAGGATAGATCCCTTAGCTATATTCCAATTTTCACCTTCTGTACATTTGTAAACAACGCCCATAAAGACATATTCCAAAACTGAAAGGGACCCACATTTTCAAAAAGAGTGCCGAGGTCATGAAAGAAGCAGCCAGCCTCTCTAGCAGCAGAACAAGCCCAGGGCCCCCTTCCAATGGAGGGGTACTTGGCACCCCTAAAACACCCTGCGGTTAAAACATGTGGCAGAGGATGGGGGCTGGGTGGACTAGACCAATGCCAGGCTTCTCCTAAAGCAACTCTCCTGCTGGAGGAGGAATTTTCAGGGGCCCAGGGAGGGAGTGGGGCGGGTGGGCAACAACATAGCAGCTCCCTCTGTCACCTGCTTCCCCTTTCTGTGGTCATTTTCACAAGTCAGCAGGGGGTAGAGGCAGGAGGCAAACCCAGCACATCGTCAAAATAACCAAGTGTTCTCTGCCAAAAGGAAATGTGGACTAAGAACTATAATGAGAGGGTAAGCAAAGAGCCACCGGTTCCAAGCAGCGGGATGTGTCAGCGAGAGAGAACAGCAGCCCTGCTGGCCCCAGGACAGGCCAGAGCCTGATCTGTAAATCACTCTGAAGTCCCATACGTCAAAAAAATGTGGCCACCCCGGGAGCAAAGGCAGGAGGCAACAAACGAACCTCCTGCGGACAACCCATGTGACAAAGCAAAAAGGCTCTAGCATATAAGAGAGAGGGGAAGGGTGGCCAGCCAGAACCTAATTACATTTCATCTTGGTGGCAAAAAAATGATGAGCACGGGTCCCACGTAATCCCAAATGAAAAACACACGCACTCGGACGCACGCCTTTCACATACCACTCTGACGACCATACATTCTCTCGTCTCCCTTTATAAGCCTACTCTAGAATTTCTGGCACGGGCCTGAAAGTCATTAGTAATTTAGCTGAAACGTAAAATTTTACTGCGGCATGTTGGTAGCTATTATGAGGTATAAATCTGTGTGGCTCTGGCAGGTTGAATTCCCTCCTACTCCCCTTCATCGCGCTACAAAAAGCATTTAACTGTGCTGGGGGTACAGGACTCACATTTTGGAATTAAATTAGAGACATGAGAATACTTAAAATACCCTTTCTTTTCTTGATCCCCGCACTAACCATTTTGAACTGCTTTCTTGGGCCACGTCCCACTAGAGAAAAATGTGATCTTCTTTAGGAAATTTGGATTCAGCAAACTGCCTTGCAAAAACCATAGTGTTAAAAAGCATCAGGGCCAAGAAGTTCTGTGTTGGCTTTGCTCAGGTTTATCATATCTACCTGGGCCTTTCATTTTTAGAGATCATTGGAGAACACATGTATCTTACTCAGAAATTCCAATAGGTTTCCTATAAAATTAAACAACAACAATAAAAAAGACAGTGTCTCTGGGTGTTTTATGTTGTTTTTAGGAGAATCTCCACTAATTCTGGATTGTAGAATTGACTGTACCTTCACAACGCCCACCAGCCAATCAGGAGTGAGTATGCAAATTAACCAGACAAAGATGGCAGGTTAATATGCATACAGAGACACTGAGTGGCTGGGGGCATTCCATACTGCCCCAGACACTCTGGGTCTCTTGGCAGTGTGGAAAGGCAGAAAGGTAGCTCTGGCCAGAGCAAAAAGTTGGCTCCAGCGGAGTGAAGGCATTGCCAGCAGCCAGGGGAAGGAAGGCCCATTCTTGCAGAGTCTTTGTGCATCAAGTCTCTAGTTTTCTTATATTTTTGTAGTTTGTTTCACAATTTTCTTCAAAATCCTTCCTGGAACCTTTAGGTTTTGGTTGCAAGCATATTTTTATAGCCAACGTATTATGGTTTTGAGCATAGGACCGTTAGCATTTGAGACTTGAACCTTTATTACTAGAGAATAAAAGGAACTTGAACTGATGCCTAAATTCAGTGCCCTTAGCCAGGGATAGCAAATAGAAGAGTCTGTCCCACTTCTTCCCATTTTTTGCCCATAACAATATTATTCATGGGTTCTAGAAGAGTATAAGCTTCAGGTGAAGTTTGATCCAGTAGTCCTTTGTGACTGAATTGAAACACAAGCTGAGCCTTTTCTCAACACAAGTCTGCAGGTAACCATGACCAGTTTATCAAAGTTATCACCTGGACAGCAAAACTCATTTACCTTTTTAGGCCTAAACAGTAAGCAGGACCCACATTTTTGTCTTTTACACCTATCTCACTATCTGACACATAGCTGGCCTCAGGAAACATTTATTGAATGCAACTGAACTGTCTGACCCTGGCATTAATTCTAAGAGCTTCCTATACTAAATAACATATTTTCTTTATTTTGTTTTCTGAGAAAATTGGTATTGTGTCAATTACCAGTTACCTTATTATTATTAGCAAAAAAATTTAAACATTAAATTAAATGTTACCAATACCCTGTTTCTCCAAAAATAAGACAGTGTCTTATATTAATTTTTGCTCCCAAAGATGTGGTAGGTCTTATTTTCAGGGGATGTCTTATTTTTCCATGAAGAAGAATACGGTACACATTAATTGTTAAATGAAAATAAAGAAAATTTATTACCTGTATACGGTACGGCAGTACGGTAGTTGTCAACACAAACCAGACAAATTGTGAATCCTACAGTATCAAGAATTTACTCATTTATTCAATGACAATCATACCATCATCTTCTGGAACATCATCATAACAATCCAATTCCTGAATTTCCTGGTGAATTTCTTGTGACTCCATTTCTTTTCAGAATCAGTGGACCAAATCTCTCATGTTTAGCCTAGGGAGGCCTTATTTTCAGGGGATGCCTTATATTTCACTCAGAAGGAAACCTGTAAGTAGGTCTTATTTTCAGAGGATGTCTTATTTTCGGGGAAACATGGTACTATTAAATGTTTATTTAGAAAGAATACCATGTTCAGTATTACGTAAAGCAAAACTGTAGGCATGTCCTTACTCCCACATTGTTTAGAGTTTGGAATTGAGTGGCCTAAAATACAAATGAATATGGTTTATGGGGTTTTCTCTAGTTATGGTCCCTTCCAGAGGGAAGAAGTCTCGGTCACACTTATCAAATTTTTCCAGTCCCATGGTATCATGAAAATGTCCCTGTCTGTTCAAGAGGTGTTAAGAATGTTATTGAGGATGGTGGTTAGTACATTTTACCTTTACTGGTGAGAATGCTTTCAGTACTAAGGAACAGAAAACTTCACTTAATGTGCTTAAACTGTAAGGGAGGATTCACTGACCCATGTTATTAAAAATGGCAGAGGAAGGGTAGGCCACAGGTAAACCTTGATCCAGCTACTCAACTGTGAATCTAAGACCTTTTTTCCTTTCTGTCTAACCTCATGGTCCCAAAATGGCTGCACCTGCACCCAGAGTAACACACTCCTCATTAATTTCCTCAACAACAGCATCACTGTTACAATATTTCCAGGAAAATAAATTAGATTTAATCTCTTTGGATGGCTTACATTAGACATCCTAAAATACATACCCAAACCTTAATTATTATGATCTATGAATGGGCTACACTGATTAAACTAGCTTAGGTCATGTGCTCCACCTTGGACCCAGAGTTAGAATCATCTTTTTCAGAATCACACAGATCTCCAAACAGAAATTAACCATCTTGAAAAAGGGTAAAGGGAATAATACAAAAACTCAGCCAACAACCCAGCCGGTGTAGATCAATGGTTTATAAGCCTATTATCACCATGAAGATAATGGACCCCCTCCCTCTTGGAGATGGCTTCTTCCCAGTCTTAACTGGGATGAGGATGTCACTATGAAGCCCACCTACATGACCAATATCCTACCTAGAGGTGGCATTGGTCCACATTCATCATCCATCCCTAACTAGCATCTCTTCACTAGGTTTAACCAGGTCATCTGACTCTGCTTTGGTTTTCTTCCATGTGGCACTGAGGAACATAGCAAAAAAAGAAATAAAATTATAAGTTGCACTGCAAACACATATTTGGCTTAAATAAATAAGTTTTCTGTTTGTAAGTAATGAAAGCAAAGTATTCAAAGCCACTGATGTTTCCTGTCAGGAGTCCTTGCTACCCCTGTTCTTAGAGAGGGAAGGCCTCAGGTGCTCTCCTGTCAGGGAGATGCAGAGTGAAGGCTGAGAAGGAAGGCTCACAGTGCCAGCAGGATGAAGGCAGGGGCAGAGCATGATTGACTGGTCTGACAGGTGCGGTGCAAGGAGAAGAAAAACTGAGGAAGACTACTCATGGGGTGTGAAAATTGTTGGGCTCAGTTCAAGTGAAACAGAAGGTTAATTCTTGTTCATGAGTAGTGTGAGAGAAGCAGGTGGGCCAGTCAGCAAAGAATATTTGGGAACACTGGGAACAGTTTATTTTTGGGGTACGGTGCGGTTGTTTGATATAGAGTTAAATGCCCTACCAGCTCTGGGCAAAACACACGCACACACACACACACACACACACACACACACACACAAACACACACAACAAAATAAATCAACAAACCAAAAATCTGTTAAAGAGTCTGAGATAGTCATAAGGTCTTTTTAGGGTACTGCTATTCAAAGTCAACAATATGAGGTTTCTATATAAAAATGGGCTCTGCTGGTCCATAGCGACAAACGTGCTAACATGAGAAAGTGTAATGCCTTCCGCAGGGGTTCCTCTATCAACCCTTATAGCACATATCTTAAAGTAGCTGACCGTGCCGTTGAATAGAGAGTAAAGAAGAAAAATGCAGAAGCATTCATTAGATTTTTCAAGAAAGGAGATTGAGTCTATTTGGAGTTAGGGAATTGACCTAAAAAAAAAAATTAAGTTCTTTTAAGTGTAAAAGAAAAGTATACAGAGAGTAAAAATGGAAGTCAAAATGCAATACTATGTATTGGAAAATAAAGGCTTATAAGTTAATTTTGTATTACAGAGAAATGAATCGAATTTTAAACCATCAGAGAGAACAAAGTGAGAAGGGCAGTACAAAAAAGAACATTCCTGGTCTCATAAAGCCATTTGGGTTCTCCTCGATGCATAAAACTTCTCTCCCTGTCAACTGAAATGAACCCGACTCATTTCACTGTCAAGCTAGCCTCTTCCTGTTATCTTTGCTGTTGTTCAGGCCAGGGCAGCCGAATGCTCAATCTCATCCCTGAACGACTGGCACGCCTGCTCTGTAGCGTGCACCCTGACCACATAACCGAGGGACAGGCAGGAGAGCGGAGGACTTACTGCAAGCTAACACCTAAAATAAACAGAACAGAGGCACTCGTGGATACTTAAAAAAGGAATTTATGGCCCATTTCCTCATTTCCCCTAGGATTTTGCTTGTGAAAATAAATTTGATATTTTCAGCATTAAAAAACTACATATTTTTCAAAAAAGAAAGCAGGCCAAAGTTTCACATGTCTAACCTACCATTGCAGCAAGACACCAAGTGTGTAATAGCATCGGTGGGACCTTCCATAAGGGCACCAACTCTGAAGACACCAGTCTGCAAAAGCCACCCACACTTGTATGGACTCTGACCGCTGCCCTGGACATGCCAGGCCTGCTCACTGGTGTCTCATTACTTATTTTGGGACATTTTATCCGTGGAGAAGTTGAAACGTAAGGGCGATTTACATTAGGCTAATCGTCTTTCCCTTATTGTTAGTTATTTCTCCACAACATGTTTTCCTTCAAGGGAATAGAAATGGTGACGTTAAACAGGATAAATCACGGCGTCATAAAATATATCCCATTTATTTAATAGCTTCCCACTCTTGGAATGTTGCAGACTTTGAAATCCTGTGTAAGTCATACACTCAGAATTTCTAATATGCCTTAAAAGCCCATTCAACTCCCTCCCCACACCTCACTGTTGAGCACAAGAAGTAAAGAAAATGAGGTGTTTTTTTTTTTTCTTGCTAACCCTCCTAAGAGGAATTGAGGGAGATAGCAGAGCCATTTTGGAATTTTGCTGGGAAACAAGAACTAGCTTCTCCAAGGGACAGTTAGCAGGATGTCTGGTTAGAATTGTGGTAAAAGTTATTTTAGATGGGATCCTAATAGCATTAGCTTGAGGTGACACTGTGTACCTCAAAAGTTGTCTCCAAGAAGCTATGCAATGCAGATGGACCGTCCACTTCTCATATCTATTCCTAAAACCATTGCAGAAGAAACTTGAGAATTTGAGTGCCTGTTAAAGGTATTTATCTCAGTCCTTCAAACTTTAAAAGCAGATCCTTTATTTTTTTGCATCTTTTTTTAATTCAACAGAAGAAAGTTTAACTTAGAAAATGTGAAATCACTCAGAGGTTGGAGAAATTCTGTATTGGGAAAAAACAAAGTCACAAAGCTTCTTGGGGACAATAAGCAAACTTTTTGAGGATAGAAACAATGTATTTGACTTCGCATTTTCTGTATGTTGTGAAGTATGTGGCACATAGCAGATATTCAAGAAATGTTGAATGAACAAATGAATACATTCTAAAGGGTCCATTTTTTGAGCATTTCTTTCGTTGGTTGGAAACTAAGTATGTATTTTATTATTAACCCACATGTTGCTGAAGTTAGTTCTTTCATACCTGACATTTATTTAATTATTAATTAGTTCAATGGAAACTTAACGAACAGTGTTCTTCCCCAAGATCTAAATTAAGGGCTATAAAATACACCCCCATAGTAAAAAGTATCAGACGTAGTATACACGAATTTTTAAAATATGGTTGGAAAATTATAGTTATATTTACTTGCTTTGACTATTAAATCATCCTAGAAATTTTAGTACATATAAAGTAAAAAAAATCATAAAATGAATAACATTGTCCTTTAGAGTTAAAAATTTTTGTATATACTGGGCCTCCACTCATTTGTCACACTTTTTTTTTCAAGTATTTTTTGAACCAATTTGTTATCAACAAACTACTATACTCTTGCTAAGAACAACTGAAACTTCTCTGCTGAAGGATGGGAGCTATTAGAAAAATATCTTCTTAATGTATCATATAAACCCAACACTTGAAGTGTAATTTTAAAAAAATTTACTTCAAGTTCAACTTATAGTGCTTTGGGGAATCACAATTCTTATTGACAACATTGGGCTTGCAAGTTGGATTTGCATAATATAACTTCTGTAAAACACACCAGCACATTTAAAACATAAAGCATCCATATGTCCTACCTTAGATCTTACCTCTGAACTGCCTTCCTTTTTTATTCCTTCACAACTGACCCTGTGGGTAGTCAAAGGTTGTTTTCTTGCACTTTGCCACTGCATTTTCCTATAGAAGCTTAGGGGGTGCAGGAAAAAGTCTGGGGATCATTGGTGGATTTTCTAAACAGAGAGAGCCCACTGAAGAGTTCGTTTTTCTCCTAAAAATGTCTTTTTCTCTAGTTTTTTCTTCTCTTTTTCCTTAAAGTACTTAGATAATTGCATCAGCTCCTCATTTTGCTTGTGTTGACAGCCTGAAAGTGTGATGTGATCATCCCAGCTGGAAGTCTCTGGAACTTTCCTGAACCGTCTTGTGACTGTAAAAATGGGTGGTCTTCCCTCTGCACCACCCGAGCCATTAGGTGGAGCCACCCTGATTGCTTCAGAAGCTTTCCAAGAAATCTCACAAACCAAACAGAGCTCATCCCAATTAGTTCCTACTCTCTCTTCATCAGCGGTATTCCAGGCGGTGGAATGTTTTCCACTATGAAATAGGTATTTTGGAAAGTTCTACACCAGCTTGTTTGCACAGGATTGACATTTACACAATCATGAACAACACTTTATATGGTACTTAGGATTTCTTTAGAGGACCTTTATCCCAATGCTGACCTGGCTTAACCCTACTTAACTTGTAAAAAATGAAGGGATTATAGGAGAAGGTGTATGGCCATGGGCCACTGATGGATTAGACTTTCCCTGGGTTGTGTTTTCTTAAAGTTTTTGAAGTGTGGCTTGAACAATCTTCCTTCATGTTCCCTCTTTTGGACCATGTTTTGTTACAGTAGCTGATCGTCTGGGGTTAAGAAAGTGGAGAGAGAATGTGTTGTGCTTATTTTGCTTATAAATGGTATGCCTTTGCAAGAAGGAGGGCAGTTCCCTTCATAATGTTCTGGGGACTGCTCCTCTGCAACTATATACAGTATCTGGAGTCTTTCTTAATTTAAAAACCCTTCCTGATGTAAACTGTAGAATATATATATTTGAACTGTCAATTCCAACTCCAGAAATTAATCCTGAGAAAATAGGAGGGCTGTGTGCAAAAATTAATCACTAGTATAGTCATTGCAGCGTTGTTTATAGTATAGCAAACCTGAAAACAATCAGGGTAAAACTAAGTAGAATCTTATGCCTATAGAATGGAAATGTAGGTAAACATGGAATAATATATACTAGTACAGGGATGGGCAAAAGTAGGCTTACAGTTCTGACTGTAAATGAAATAAGAGCTCATTCTTGTATTCTTATTTATCAACCAGAGGCCCAGTGCATGAAAATTTGTGCACTGATGGGAGGGGTCCCTCAACCTGACCTGCCCCCTCTCACAGTCTGGGAGCCCTCAGGGGATGTCCTACTGATGGACATCAGCCTGGTCTTCCTCTGCAGGAGGCTACCAAGCCAATTAGGGGAAGATGCTGCCCCCATCACCCCGCTGCTGCTGCTGCTGCTGCTGCTGCTGTCGCTGCTGACCACCACAGCTGCCTGCCCTCAGCCCTCACAGCCCCAGGTTCGTCCAGAGGTTGTCTGGAAGGATGCTGAAAAGGTCGTTTAGCTGTCTGGTCTAATTAGCATATTATACTTTAATTATTATTATAGAGGCCTGGTGCATGAGATTTGTGCAAGAGTAGGCTTTCCTTCCCCTGGCTGCTGGCACTGGCTTCCCTCTGGGACCAGGACCTGGGCTTCCCTTCCAGCCCCAGCTTCATTCGGAAGGTCGTCTAATTAGCATATTATGCTTTTATTATTATAGATTGTATTTTTTATTTGTATTATGACTTTAAACCTACTTTTGCCCACTCTTGTATACTTTAAAAGTGTCTGTAATGTTGACATTGACAGTCTCTCAATATGTAGGAGAATAAACAATAATCCCATTCTATACTAAATGATATCACTTTTGAAAACAAAAGCTAAAAACCTACCTAAATGTATGCATTTGCACAATAAAAGCAGCAAGATAGTCCTTAAAATATGGGCAGTTTTCTTTATTATGATATTATTACATTAATTAGTTATTATGTGGCAGGATTCTGGGTGAAATTTATTTTCTTCCTTATTTGTGTTTCCTCACTTTTTTTTTTTTCTAAAACTACATATATTTGTCTGGTAATAAAAATCACTTTAAATTTGTTTCTTTGAGGATAGTTTTGCTTTGTTTCTCAAGTAAATGAAATCAGCTGGAGTTTGAAGCTCAGTGGGCAGGGGGAGCTCGCCTGCTTGGCCAGGGGGCTGGGTCGCAGCAGGAATGCTGGACCTGGCTTCAGGCCTGACCTCCAGGCTTAGCTCTGCCCACACAGCCCACCCAGGGCAAACCAGGGAATCTTTGTATTTTTGGAGTCTCAGTTTCCCCTCCTTTACATGAGGACACCACTAGTACCCTATATATCTCACAGGATCATTACTTGCATCCAATAAAGCTATATAAGTAAAAGCCTTGAAAAATCAATCATGTTAGTTTTGTAGAAGAACCAGGAACCACTAGACAATTCAAGCAGGAAATCACAGGCTAAGTCAAGTAGCTGGGGCACTCATCATACCCATTCTTTACCTGCCTCAGCCCCTCTCCTATACCAATGAGGGATTCCGCCGCCCAGATGCAGAATGCGGCCTGCTTCTCTGTTTTCGCTCAGGAGTCCAGCACTAACAGATGTGCGAGGAGCCAAAAGGCTGCCCTTGTGTTTTCCTACATTCACTTCCAAGAACCCAGCTCGCAGGCTGCTCACTCCACACCTGCAGGCCTGTTGCCTCAGACAATTCCACGGCACTTTGAAGACCTCACCAGTAGGCGTTAACATGCCCTGGGACACACAGTGTGCTCTGTTTTCCTTTGGCCACAAGAATGTCACAACTGCCACATGAAGCAGAGGGAGGTCTCGCTTCATCGATGCACAATGCTCTGAGTTGTCATTCTAGAGAATCCGCCCCTTCCCCAGCCTCCACTTGGGAGAAAGCTCCTTTATCTTTGGATGTCCCCTGCTTATCCAGCTCTTGTCTCCAGAATGATAAAAAGATAAATAAATAAATAAAATTCTATGAAAGAGCTAATGTTTGAAGTTTTAGTTGCCCAAATGGTGGGAGCCCAGACTATTTGTTTTTGAGTCACGTTTCTTGGCTTTCAAGTCCGTGGAAAAGAACTTGGACTTACCTGAGGGAAACAGGTTTTCTCAGGGAATTGGAGAGAAGACGGCTGTTATCTGATGGTCCAGGAAGAATCTTTCGTGCCCATTGGAAAGTGACAGGCCAAGGTACCAAGAGGGGCATCTGCCTTAGAATCTTAGAATCTTCCTGGCCTCCAAGTTCAGAACGATAAGGACAATGTCTAATCATCCCTACCTTACGTTGCATATTTTCAAAAGTATTAGAGTTTTAAAAGTATCAAAAAGTGCTTAGGATCCAGTCTTGAACCAGATGGGGACAGTCACTTTAATTAAACAGGCTCTCTTGCCAAAACCAGTTTGGCTCCGTGGATAGAGCATTGGCCTGCAGACTGAAAGGTCCCAGGTTCAATTCCAGTCAAGGGCACCTACCTTGGTTGCAGGCACATCCCCACTAGGGGGTGTGCAGGAGGCAGCTGATTGATGTTTCTCTCTCATCTATGTTTCTAGCTCTCTATCCCTCTCCCTTCCTCTCTGTAAAAGAAGTCAATAAAATTTATTTTTTAAAAATAATTAAAAAATAATTCACGGGCTTTTGTCAAATGCCAGGTGTTTACCGGGTTAGGTAAACTATGGGATCTTGCTGGCAAGAGGAAAGTCCTCAATCCTGAGTAGGCGGAGTGCTGGGCTGACATCCATTTGATCACCAGAGAGCTCTTTGTTCCAGGCTGCCCATCCTGGTGCCCCTTTGCATACCCCTTTAAATCATCCGAGCCAGGTAGATACGGCCAACGGAGAAGCGTCAGCCCAGAAGAGACAAAGGGACAGTGTTGGGGAAAGAAAGGTGGTGGTATTCTTGCTTCGTTTTAAAGTTAATAGAGTTGGTTATAGTTTCTAAGTACACTCGGCCTTCCAGCTGCCAGAGAATGGGTCTGAAAGCTGAAAGGCCCCTTTAATCCGTGGGCCCCAGGCAGGTAGAGGTGCTCCCGCTCCAGCGTGCAGGGCACAGGTAGTGAGTGAGTGGTGCTGTGAGGCCAGCAGACAGCCTGCCAGGCAGCTCCAGCCCTGTCCTCAGGGAACTGCGTCCACGCAGCCGGCCGGCTTTGATGTCTGCTCAGACTGCGAGCGGGATGCCAGCGGTGCGGTGGGTGTCCACGAGTTCGCTTTGCCGAGACCATCAAAGCGGCTTTCAGATGGCAGAGAGGAACAACCTGGCCTCTATGTGAACAGCTAGCAGCGATTCAAACCGTCCAGTTCCCAGAGTCTGTTAAGTAGAAAGAGAGCGAAGGGATAGAGAGGATGTTGAGTACTGGGCAGAAGGGAAGAAGGGAAAATAAGCGAGTGGACTTGGGGTGCCTCTGTCACTGGCCGACAACACCTGAACGTCAGTGTTTCTACCTTTATTTTTTTATTTTTAAAAAATATATTTTATTGATTTTTTTACAGAGAGGAAGGGGAGAGGGATAGAGAGTTAGAAACATTGATGAGAGAGAAACATCGATCAGCTGTCTCCTGCACACCCCCTACTGGGGATGTGCCCACAACCAAGGTACATGTCCTTGACAGGAATCAAACCCGGGACCTTTCAATCTGCAGGCTGATGCTCTATCTACTGAGCCAAACCGGTTTTGAAAGTGTTTCTACCTTTAAAACAAACCACTTCTAAGGGTCACACCGTTGGGGTACACAATTCGAGTGCATCATGATTTAATGCTGCATATTAAACTTTAAAAGAATCACCAGAATACCAAACAATGATTTGTTGGAAGACAGGGAGAAAGAAAACCCCCAAGAGAAGAATTTAAATAAAATAACACAAGTAGATTGTTTTTTAAAATCAAATTTAAGATCACTGGAAAGGAGCTTTAAGAAAGATAGCTTAACCAATAGCTAGCCATAATCCTTATGATCTTGCTTTTCTGACTTAAGAAATCAGTAATGTATTTTTAAAATATTATTTTTCATGGAAGAAACAAAAATACATTGGAACTAAAAACACTTCTCTATGTCTCTTCTACTTCCTCCTCACCTAAATGTCTTTCTATAAGAAAATCATCATATTTTTCGGTAAGATGTTGAAACAATAGAGATTGATGAGATGGGAAATGTTAAAATAACAACAACAACAACCTAATTCTACAATGGGACACATTATCTTTGTAGAACATGATATATTTTCCTTTGGGTTAAGGGGTAATGTCTAAAGATTAAACATCACTTAGCTGTTGTTATCCCGTAGTTGGTCTTTAAACAGAAGACAAAATATCTCATCAAGCAATATAGAAAAATGAAATGAAGTACACTAGCACTTCCCATAAGAAGAAATACAAATAATCAATAAACATGAAAAGATGCTCACCTATGGCCAGGATAAAACAAATAAAAACAATGAGATAGCATATTTGTCCTATTAAATTTAACAACAAAATTCAAAAGTGTGATAGTATCCAGTGTTGGCAAGGACATAAGAAATGGGCACTCTCATGGGTGTATAAATTGGAATAAAAAATTACAGTGGCTATAAAACATTTTAAGGGCATAAATCCTATAGAATAGAAAAGAAGCCTGGTGACCAAACTCAGAGGCCCAGAAACTCCATCTCAACCAATTCAGTGTCCCCCTCTTTCCCCTTGAGTAATTTCTAAGTCTTAATGTCACATCCAGATGCTGGGGAGGAAAGAGAGAGGTGTGTGATCCTCAACATCATCAGTTCGTACATGCATCCTCCAGGAAGACATTGGCTCACTCAGTCCTCGGAGGTTATCCCAGACAGGTCACTGATGAGATGTCCCTTGTTCCAGGTTGGCATGGCCTCTTCATGTCCACCAACTTTCTCTGTTCCTTTCATGCCATGCTTGAGAGCCTGGAAATAATTCTGCCGCTGCCCTGCTAAGCTAGAGCCTTGGAACTGTGGCAAAGTTATTTGTGGGAAGATTGTCCTCTATGCAACACATAGCATCTCATCTCTGGGACCCATACTGCCTTGATTCTCTGGGGCCAGCTTCCTCAGTGAGATCATAATTTGGGAAACATAGAGCATGGCCTGCAGCGAGGACCTACTAATGCCTCCATTGTCCTCACTTCCCCTCCATCCCCCCTCCCTCTCTACCATGCCAGAGAAACTTTCTCTAACCTAAAACAGAAGTTCTGTGGTCTTTTATGATGTGTCTCCCACACATTCTGTCTTTGCCAGTTTTTTTTTCATTCCCTTCAGGATTTGGGCTTTTGGAAACCAGAGCCCTGAAGACTTTTTTTTGCCCCCTCCTCTTCCCGATTTTGGAATTGGAACGTCCTACCTCATGGACAATAAACATAGTAGGCCCTAGCAGCTTGCATATGGCAAGGGCAGGAAAGAGAGAGAAAAAACATGGGCAACATTTCTAAACTAGCCAACGTATGACCTAGCAATCCACGACTGACCTACAAAGCTAGAGCAATCCACTACTACCCAATAGCAATCCAATACTGTCCTATGAAATATCATCATAGAACTATGTAGCGACAGAGACAGAGACGGTTATTGTAGCATTGTTTGTAATAGTGAAAAAAAAAAGAGAAATAATTCAAATGTCCACCAAGAGGGGGGAAAATAGTTAAGGAAATCACAGTAAACGGATACAGTGGAATTTTATGCAAACATTTCAAAAGATGTGTACAGATCATTGAAAAGCAGTGAGCTTGGTCAAGGAGCAGACACGGGTAAATGTTGCCAAAAACAAGATTGGAGCTGCTCCTATCATGGATGTGGTGTGCTGGGGCTACCACAGCATTCTGGGGAAGGAAAAGCTCTTAAAGCAGCCTGTCATCGTGAAGACCAAGTTCTTCAGCAGAAGAGCTGAGAGAATTCAAGGTGTTGGGGTGGGAGAGTGGGGAGAAGGTGTCTTAATACGTTGATGCCACGCGGAGGGAAGTTCATGAAATGCTCACAAGTGCTTTAAATAATGCAAAAAGATAAAATACATTATACAAAATGGTAATTTAGCTTTAGATGGGACCTTATTCATTCTGAAAGCATATGTAATCTTGGAGAATCAGGAGCTAAGACATGGAATGAAGATCTTTCATTCACTGTGGTTTATGGTTCAGTGGCAAAGATTGATCATGACCTGACAATGACTATGGGAATCATTTTGTAAAATCCTGACTGGAAAATACCAGGTGTACCGGTTACTACTGCGGATTTTGTAATCAAAGAACACACAATAATTTCAAGAGAAACATCAAAAGTGTTTTATTCAAAGTAATGTTTATGGCTAGCTACACATTTCCTCCATCTTTCAGGTAATTTGTGGATACCATCCCAATAGAACTTTTCTTGTTTTGAGGCAAACCATTCAAAGAACCAATTTTCCACTTCTTCATACGTTTTGAAGTGCTGCTCGAAAATGCATGTGCAGAACAAGTGGTCATCTGAAGGAGCAAGGTCTGGTGAATATAGTGGGAGGGGCGTTAATACTAGTACTTCCCAGGCAAGATCTTTTAACGTGTCTTTAACTGGTTTTGAAGTGTGTGATGGTGCGTTATCATGAAGCAAAATTAATTTGCTGTGTCTTCTGGCACATTCTGGTTGTTTCATGATCAAAGCTTGGTACAAATTGATTATTTGTTGTCAGTAGTGACCACTATTAATGGTTTCACCTGGTTTTAGAAGCTCATAATACACCACACCTTTCTGATCCCACCAAACACAGAGCATTGTCTTCTTTCTGAAGCGATTTGGCCTTGCAGTCAATGTTGATGGTTGGCCTGGATCAACCCATGATTTTGTGCATTTGGGATTCTCAAAATAAATCCACTTTTCATTGCCAGTCACAATTCTTTGCAAAAAAACACTTTCTTTCGTGACATTGAAGCAACATTTTATTGATGACTTTTCGGTTTTCCATTTGTCTTTAGTTCAGTTGATGTGGCACCCATTTTCCTTCCTTTAAAATCTTTCCCATTGCTTGTAAACAATCAGAAATTGTTTGATGAGCAACATTTAATCTTTCTGCAAGTTGTTTTTGAGTTTGACACGCATCTTCATCCAATTGTAGATGAATGTAATTGTTGGTCTTCATCTTTATGTAATTGTTGGTATTCAAACTTTTTCAGTTGACCTGGACATTCTTTGTCTTTCACATCAAAACCATCACTTTTAAAGCGTTTAAACCAGCATTCATAAGTATCTTGAGATGGAGCATGTTCACCATAAGCTTCCCAAAGTACAGCAGCACTTTTCTTCAAAATAAATTAATGAGTTAAAACTTGCCGCAAATGCTCTTTTTTTGGTGCAAAATTCAACATTTTTAAGCATAAAAATATCTATGATGTTAACACCTTCACAAAATTTGACATATGAAGTTTTGAAGCTTGTTGTCAATACAACAAAATAGCATACATATCAAATCGCATGTATATCAACATATGTATAACTTCATCTTTGAAAAAAAAATCCACATTATTAACTGGTACACCTGGTAAAAGGGAATGGAAATTTAAACATAGTTGAAGAAACACCTTATCACCCTCTGCCAGGCTCTAGGAGTCAAATAAATGCAGGCTATCTGATTTCAAACAAATGATGAGAGTTGATAACAAAGTATAAACATGATCCAAGCTAATATATGTGCTAATTGTCCTTTGTTTTAATCCCCAATACACATCCACCATAAAATGAGACTAACTGCTTTGTTCTGAGTCAAATCTAGGAATAGCTTCCTCTGCTGCTGATACCACTTCAGTTTATAAAAGGAATCAGATTAGTTGGAAATCCAGGCCTCAATTAAACACACTTGGCTCTACTAGAGGTGTTATAGTGATATAACAAAGGATACAATTGTGAGCTCAGGGATGTGGCTAGCACAGCATTACAGTGTGGCCATTTAATTCACAGCTCCCTGAGCAAGACCTGATATCTTATAGATAATGCCAACAGGAGACCAGTTTGGTCACACAAGAGTATTTTTGCTTCATCTGTAAAGACAGTTATTCACCCTATTAAACAAGAAAATAGCCACAGTTTGAAAATATCTCCTAGCGACTCTTCTCATCCTCCTAAGTGCCTACCAGTGTAAAAAGCTTGGAACATCTCGCCAGTCAGAGATGCTTTCTCAAACATGTCTAATGATCATTCTCTCCATCAACATTTGTTGAATGTTCGTACCAAGAACAGTTCATATTTATTTAGCACTTACAGTACTATGTCCTAGGCACTGTTCTAACTTCACAAACTGGCTCATTTAATCCTCATAACAACCCTATGAGTCAAATGTATTGTCTTTTAAACTTTACGGAATTGGGGACTGAGTCACAGAAATAAAAGAACTCACCCCCAAGCTCACCGAGACTGTCACTAAAGGAAGCGAGATTGGGACCCAGGTGATCTGGCTTCTGAGCCCCGCTCTCAACTCTAAAAAGTGGGCTAAAAAAAAGAAAACACAGGATGATGGAGATTAACTAAACCTATTGTGGTAATCATTTCATAATACATGTGAATCAAGCCATCATGCTGCATACCTTAGTTTATTTTTAGTTTTTTAAATATATATATATTTTATTGATTTTTTACAGAGAGGAAGGGGAGAGGGAATAGAGAGTTAGAAACATCGATGATAGAGAAACATCGATCAGTTGCCTCCTGCACACCTCCTACTGGGGATGTGCCTGCAATCAAGGTACATGCCCTTGACCAGAATAGAACCTGGGACCTTTCAGTCCACAGGCTGACGCTCTATCCACTGAGCCAAACCAGTTAGGGCTAGTTTTATTTCTTAATAAAACTAAAAATAAACTAAAAAATAAACAGGCTTTTTCAAGAAAAAATAAATAAAGAACACACTCTCGTGAGGGAAACAGAAATGTAAAAAATAATTAAAATACAATGTAATGCTTTGGCAGCATAAATGTAGGGATGAAGAGAGAAAAACCACAAGTATTAGGGTTGAGTTTATAAATATTATAGAAGTGTGTGTGGGGTGAGGGAGCTGGGTGGCAATTATATAATGTTTTCAGAACTTCATATTAGCATATATATGTAACTAAATGAAATACATTCTTAATCCATGCAAATTAGAAATGTATAAACTAATGAGTTCTAATCCCCCAAGCGGGTGTTTTGGAGCTTACCTAGTTTTGGGAGACTAGGGTACCATTTAATGCCTCACTTCTGTAAGAAACACTTTGTGATCCTGAAAGAAAATATTGCAGCATTTTATTTGATGGAAGGAAGCTCTACATTGAGCAAGATTTTTACCTTTAACCCCTAATGTATGTAATCCTGGAAGGTGGACTACATAACCTTTAAAACTCTGCCCTTCCCTTTTAAGAAATCCTGCCAATAAATGGAATCCCCATGTTCACTTTCCTCTAACTATTCTAGTCACAAATACTCATTTTGCAAAGATGTTGGCGTGTCATTGGCAAAATTCACTCCTGCTATTTCTATTTATTATGCTTATTCCAGACCTCATCCCAAAATAGTCCCACATAAGATGCCACATGTGTCCTCTAGCACTTTAGGAATTAAGAGCATATGGTCAATAAAAATGGAATCCCCATGACTTCAAACTACGTTAGCTGGGAAAGATGTCAACCCAGTGTGGTACTGAGTTCTTTCTCAGTGTCAGCTTTTGTTCTAAGCTCCATGAGATATATTAAGATAAATCTCAGCTGTATAGCTCAGAACCCTTAAAAGTTCAACACATTGCTCTAGCCAATTTGATTCAGAAGATAGAGTGTCGGCCTGTAGACTGAAGGATCTTGGGTTCAATTCTGGTCAAGGGCATGTACTTTGGTTGAAGGTTCCCTGGCTCTGGTTGGGGTGCCCTTGCAGGAGGCAACCAATCGATGTGTCTTTCTCGCATCAATGTTTCTTTCTGTCTTTCCTTCTCCCTTCCACTATCTAAAAATCAATGGGAAAATATTCTCAGGTGAGGATTAACTAAAAAATAAAGTGCTTTCCTTGAAATATTAATTTCTGAAGAAAGAAAGGAAGGAAGGAAGGAAGGAAGGAAGGAAGGAAGGAAGGAAGGAAGGAAGGAAGAAAGAAAGAAAGAAAGAAAGAAAGAAAGAAAGAAAGAAAGAAAGAAAGAAGAAAGAAAAGTTCAACACATTAACCCTGCCTCAGTCTGTTTGGCATATATAACAAAATACCATGGGTTGGGTGGCTAATAATAGCAGACATTTATTTCTCATCGTTCTGGAGGCTGGAAAGTGCAAAGTCAAGGTACCGGCAGATTTGATATCTGTTGAGTGCCTGCTTCATGGTTCATAAATGGCCATCTTCTCCCTGTGCCCTCATATGGTAGAAGGGGTAAAGGACTTTTCTGAGGTCCCTTTTATAAGAGCACTGACCCCATTCATGAGGTCACCCCTTGAAAAGCCTACCTCCTAATAATATTTATGACCTGGGGTATTAGGATTTCAACATGTCAATCTGTCAGGGAGACACAAACATTCAATCCACCGCCAACCCATTTTCTACAATGTCTAAGTCATGTGACTCTCCGAAAGAGTCAAAGGTCACAGAGGCAGGTGAAAGTACAGCATTTCTATTTGTTGTTACTATTATTATTCTTTCTAATGGGCACAGAGATGACTGGTAGAGGCCAACATTATCCCCAAATCAAATCAATAGGCCACCTTCATGTTTGCCACTTTGTAGAGTATATTTTTGAAATACCTCCTTAATTCAAAAGTAAAATCTTCATCAAAGAAACAGCATCCTCTCCAAGACTGAGGGCCAGATTTCTCCCTTAAGAATCTCCACAGAACTCTTTCATACTACTAATTAAATATATTTAGCTAATAGGTGGGTTTCAGCCAAGGTAGGATAAAGAGAATACATTAAATATAATATCAAATTAGTCACTTTTAAGGTAATAGCATAATCCTCTGCCAGACAATGACACTTTTAGGGAATACACCATCTGCTGGGGAGAAAAGAAAAGAAAAGAAAAGAAAAGAAAAGAAAAGAAAAGAAAAGAAAAGAAAAGAAAAGAAAAGAAAAGGAAAGGAAAGAAAAAGAAAAAGAAAAAGAAAAGAAAAGGAAAGAAAAAGGTCATCTCATTTCAACTGAAAAGCTGAACTGTAAAAATTATGGTTGGCAAAATGCTATCTCTTCAATCAAAATAAAACATAAAATGATCCTTACTAGGCCAACAGCAGCTGTCCAATTATAATAAACAAAATTCCTCACTTGATGTCTTTTTCTGGACCCATGTTTTCTTCACCTTTTATTTTTTTCTTCAGAAAATTAAATGGAAAGACCCACAGGGAGGGAAGAAGAAAGGAAGACATTTGGGGTTGGTTCTTATGTGTGTGTTGGATTATCTGAAATACACAGATAAAACTGGGTGTAAGCCTTAAAATAGAGCAGAGTGTCAATTTCAAAAATAAATAATGATAATGGTATTTTCAAGATCAGCTCTTTATTCATGTTCTGTGCCAAAGCACTTAAATACCCTGTTCTACTCATAACATAATGTGGGTGGTAAAAGAAAAAAGCCGTCCCGACTCCACCATGTTATTCCTCAAGAGTCTATCCCTGTCAGTGCTGCGAAGATACGATTCATTTATATAACCCCGATATCCTGACACCGAAACACAGAGTGCACAAAGCAAAACATTCTCTTATTTTGAAAAGAGGAGCATGAACATAAACCCTGCGTTATGCCACGGCACAAATCTATTTTAGATAAATAATTAAACATTTTAATTAACACATTATTCTAGTAAGCCAATTTTTATCAGACACATTTTTTTTTAAGTTGGAAGTTGGAGCCCACACATACTTTCATCCCATGGGATTTAACAATCACTGTGCTGTCAGTATTGTAGGATTTGAGATAATCCGGGCTTGGCATGCCTTGATTCAGGCCAGATGATGACATTGACCATCATATGGTTAAATGACTGACTTCAGGTGTTTTTTGTTTTTGTTTTTGTTTTTCTGAGGGCACATATTATACCTATGTGGCTGTACTCTGTTTTGAGGATGCCTTTTAATTTAAATAATCTTTGGGCCATTTAAATCTATTTAGTTAAAAATATCAACCAGTTTTTATCCTCACCCAAGGATATATTTTTATTGCTTTTTAGAGAGAGAGAAAGAGAGAGAGAGAGAGAGAGAGAGAGAGAGAGAGAGAGAGAGAGAGAGAGAGAAAGGAAGAAAGAAAGAAAGAAAGAAAGAAAGAAAGAAAGAAAGAAAGAAAGAAAGAAAGAAAGAAAATATTGATTGGTTGCCTCCTATAAGTGCCCAACTGGGCATCAAACCTGCAATCTAGGTATGTGCTCTGACAGGAAATGAACCCCTTTTGGTGTGTAGGATGATGCTCCAACCAACTGAGCCACCTGGCCAGGGCCAACCAGTTAAAATTCTTGTTTAATACAGAAGTTTCATACATTTTTCTTAAAGAACCCTAAATAATAACAAATCAAATTATTTGTTTTTAATAGTTCTTTTGTAAGTGAAAAAGAAACAAAACTCTATTTAAAAAAAACTCCAGTACAACCCCAAACCTAACTTTTCAGACAAATAGTACATTCAAAGTTGTGTCAGGAACGTTTTTCAAATTTAAGTTATGTTTTAATTATACCTGTAAGTAACAAGAAATTATTCTAGTCTTAGCTTACAACTGGGTTGTCTTTTTAATTTTAGAGTTGCCTTACACATTTGAGTAGACTGAATAAAAGCTGATCCTTATCAACAATTTGTGAAAGATTCACTCCTTAAAAATATATATATAATATTTTGCTCAGAAAATAGTATTTATTTTTTATTTTTTGAAGGAAGCCTTGTGAATTTAAGAAGCAGGTGTGTGTGTGTGTGTGTGTGTGTGTGTGTGTGTGTGTGTGTCTATACTTGACAGAGAGGAAGAGAGAACACCCATGAGTGTCCAAAACATATATTTAAACATCACCAATTACAGAGGCATTCCCTACACTTAACATGCAGGCTTAACCTTTGTGTACACACTCAGGTGGGGTCAGAGACCTATTTATGGAATACAGGGCAGTATTGCTGGGAACCACTTCCCCCTGTTACAGGGTGGTAAGGCTGTGGGTGGACTCATCCAAGGGGAATAAGATAGGGACTATATGTGAGCGCATCCTATAGACATCAGAACTATAATTTCCTTAAGTCTCCAACCCATGGGAGGTGGAGAGAAGAAAGATAATTTTAATTCTACAAGCTACTATCATGAGTAAAGAGGTCTTATTTCTTGTAAATGTTTATTTTACTCCGAAATCAGTCCTTCTTTCTTGTTCCCGATAAACTGTGTCTTGCCACTGCTGCCAACTCAAGTCAGAGACACTTAAATTACACAGTATACACAACAGAGATGCTTATGTTCATAACAACGTGAGGGGTTAGTTCAGTTGCCACCTGTCTTGATGATTAAAATAGAAAGAATGGGGAAGCATCTAGTGGAAACTCCCAGCAGCAGGATTATGTTACTTTTGTATACCCCACCCATTAACCTGGTATGTGTGGGGAGGAGGCAGGAGTAGTGCACACACTGAAATCTGTCTGCCTGGAGAAAGCTAAATGCTTGATATTAATGAAAAAAACAGAAGATTAAAATCTCAAAGATTAAGAGTTGGGCAAAGGAGACAGTATGGTGTAGAAGAAAAGGTGGGTGTACTCAGGTTTGATTGTTATCACTTAATGAATGTGTAGTCTTGGGCAAGTCAATTTAGCAACAAATTTCCTCTTCCTTAATATAGAGATGATGAGGTCTTTGTAGGGAGTGAGTGGAATAGTGGCACTTAATAGACATTTAATGCTTGTCTCCTCCGGCACATGCTAAATAAACAAAGCTCATTCAAAAATCTAAAAATGATCACCTCCTAGCCTAAGACCACTTTGCCCAATAATCTTTGCAGGTCCCTCCCATAACATGTGTATCACTTCCATGAACTACTGTTCTAATTCTTCAAGAATTCAGTTCAGTGGCTCCACATGGGTATGGTTGGTCAACCCCAAGTTTGTTCCATGATGGCAAGAACTAACCCTATCCCATACAAATTTGCATCCCAGCTCAGGCTTTTAAGAAATATTGGGCCTGGCCAATGTGGCTCAGTGGTTGAGTGTTGACCTATGAAACAGAAGGTAACAATTTAATTCCTAGTCAGGGCACATGCCTGGGTTGCAGACTCAATACTCAGTAGGGGGCATTCAGGAGGCAGCTGATCAATGATTCTCATCATTGATTTTTCTATCTCTCCCTGCCTCTCTGAAATCAATTTTAAAACATATATGGGGGGGGAAAACCCTGCTGTGTTTGAGCCTATATATGTTTGAATGGATCTGGTTTTTCATACAATCAATTGCTGCTAGCAGCAAAACGTGAGTTATAAAAAAATTTTTTTTAAATCACCACATCAAAAGATAGAAAGCCATTATTACTCAAAAAAGGAGAGGAAATGGGGCAACTAGCTTATTTTGTAGTTGTTTTTCACATCTTTTGGATTCAAGCACAAAATTGCCAATGATGTTTCTTAGCAAAATTGAGTCAAGGCAGTTAGTCGGAAAAACCAGTCATAATATGACCCATTCTGAAATTCCCCCAAGTCCCCCATTGGCACCATCTTGGACAACTGCCTTGACTCTCCCCCTCCCCCATCTCTTTGCTCACTTATTCCCCTCTGCTATTTGGCTTAAGAGAACCCTCACAATAAAGCAGAAAAAAATACTTGTTACTCTGAGCATGATTCACTTCCACAGAGAGTCCTGATTTGAATCGCTCATCCTCCTCCTGTGTGGTCATCCCTCAGGCCTTGGGATCTACAGCAGAATGACTGCTTTAGGCCCAAAGGAGTTTCTATTCTTTCTTAAGAGTTACCATTTCCTCCCAGGGAGGGTGGTTAATGGAAAACCCTCTGATCGGTTGTATTTGTTGTGTTTCAATGATGAGTTGCCATTTAAAGGGTTTAAAATTAGGTTGGTTGCTGCTGCTGCCTTTCCTGTAGCCAGTTAATCACAGGATTCTTTGCCACATTGAGGCCAGAAGGGGCATGGCACATGCAACAAGTAAGGAAGCCACTGATTATAGGCCAAGGAGCTAATGTGCTTACACAACATGGATTGTTGAAAACACTCTGAACACTATTTTGTTTTTAACTGTCCTTGACTTCCGAATTGTTTCTTTAGGACCCAGCCCTGAGCCTGACACATTAGTTCATGAGCGAATGGGTTTCTGGCTTTTCCCTTGAAAGTCTGACCAAAGTAATAGCTGCCTTTTGCTTGAGAAAATCAAAAGTGGAGTTGGAGTTGGGGAAGTTATTTAGTCAACTCTGAACTTCAAGTTGTGAGGCCCCTCTGGTTGCCTTGGGCTACTGTGACCTTACTGGTGATAATGTTAAAATTCAGAAGCTCCCCGCACATTTTAAACATCTGTGAAGTCTCTTTTTTTAAATATGTTTTTATTGATTTCATGAAGAAAGGAAGAGGGAAAGAGATAGAAACATCAATGATGAAAGAGAATCATTGATCAGCTGCCTCCTGCAAGCCTCACACTGGGGATCGAGCCTGCAACCTGGGCATGTGCCCCGACTGGGAATCGAACTGTGATCTTCTTGTTCATAGGTTGACACTCACCCACTGAGCCACTCCGGCTGGGCTCAAAATCATATTTCAATGAAAAAACTTGCAGGTTGTTTTTGCCTTCAAGTACAAATTTAAAATCCAAGCACAGACATTATGCCACCACCTCTCACCTTTCTGGCATTGCTCTGACATTGCATTGGGACCTTAAAATGTACATAATAAAATATTTAGTGACATACAGGGACTGGGCATCAAGGACTCAGGAGTTCTGACTTGCTTCTCTATTATGACCTGCTATAAACCTTAAGGCATGTCTTCAAACCTCTTATTGTCTCCATTTGGTTGTCTATAAGTGAAGATAATTCAGCTAACCTGTTTCATGGAAGTGCTGTGCTGAATAGATAATTAGTGTTTATAAAATTCATTGAAAGTGCAATGTGTTACTAATGTGCGTAAATGGTAATGACATATCACAGAGTAGGAGGGCCATATTTAGCCACTTTTATGTAGAAGGAAATTAATGTGCCATGAGACTTTCACATCATATTTAATGCTAACGGTGATAGAAAGTGAACCCTAACTACCTCCTTAAGCCTCTCATTGTTCTACCTTACTGACACCCAAAGAGAATAACATAACACTAAATGATCTGAAAGAATTATCCTAGATAGTTCATGCCCGTCTAAAGTTCCCTGCAACTTCTGCATGCTACTGAAAATTGCCTCCACGTGTAGCAACAAGGCCAACTGAAAGCAGGAGTAGTATTAGTCATTGATCTTCTGGCATTTTGTTTTTAATGATAGGGAGGGGGGAGGAGTCGTTAAAGATGTCAGGCCAATCAAGAACCTTTTATGACCACACAAACTAGTCATAGAACCAAAAGATATTCAGCACAGTTAGTACATGAAGAATATTTGAGTGATATGTGAAAACTGACATGAGGTTGTTCCCCTTGAATTCTAGGTTGTACACTGTTCCCTGAGTCAAGTGCTGGACCCCACTTCTGTTCTCTAAAGCTCAGTCAGCTGTCACAGTGGTTGCAATGTTTCTGATGTGTTTACTTTTGAAAAATAGATAGAGCCACACACCAGATCTTTTCCTTTATCAACTTTGCTGATGATTTTCATAGTAACTGTGATGCATGGCCTACTGTCTCGTGTGGGGACCACACGTCAGGACAGATACATCTTAACTCTATGCAAAGAGAGAAACAAAAAGGAACATTTACGAAAGTGAGACATTTCCAAACTACGCAGAGGTTAATTAAGGATACAAAATTACTCTGACCCATAAATCATTAAATATAAGCAGAGTTAGATGTTCTTACAGGCCTAAATAAAAAACTGTGGCCACACTCAAAATGAAAATTAGGACCAATAGACTGGAAATTTGAAGACCATCAGCCAATCATAATAATAAATAAATAAATTTAACATATCAATGCATAATATATATGCATTGCATTCTCACAAACTTTTGAAAAATGCATTCATTCATTTAAACATATTTATTTACTTTTCTGATTCCAAATACAAAATAGCAGGTGACAAGGGCCACTATTTCTACTATAATAACTTTAAAAAACCAGTTACATTGTAAGAAACAAAAAACCAAAACCACCTTTATTTTAAAAGACCTTGAAACATTGAGGAATCAAGAAGAATTAAACAATCCATAAAAGGGAAAGGCCTTCTGAGATGAGCAGTCTATCACTGACTATTTTCTGTGGGAGATCTGCCAATTCTAGAGATGGGTTGATGACCAGGCTTGGCCTGCACGGAGGGACTTCACTGGGAGAATAAGAAATCAGCAAAGCTTTTAGTGGTTATATGGGGCTGGCAGGATAATTGGAAACTTCAGACATTCTAACACATGGTTAGTTTTTCCCACAGTGTATTTGTGGAATTCTGGGATTAGGAAGCTTTTATAAAGCAAACAAATCTCCTAGCACCATGGTATTTAAGAGACAAAGTCCCACTTGAAGATGGGGCCTGCCTCAAACACACAACTAGACTCCTCCTCAATACATTTACCAAAGTTGGAAGTTGTGGGAAGCAGGAGGCCAAAGACCAAAGTCCCAAATGTCTGAAGGGCAGATTTTAATGCCTAAGATTATAGAGACTTGCCAGGCCTTCAATAAAAAAAACACTTAGGAGAACATGCCTGAGAAGCACATGTGAACTGATTCAAACTGAGCCATATACCTGCAAGCAAGTCCCAACGCAACATCATTCAGGTTGGAATGAGACAATCAGCCATTAACAGTATCTTCCTAACATGGGAAGCTCATTGGTAGAAAGTATCCTGAGCTTCTACAGATCATTAGACACAATGTTTGTCACACAATTAAAAATTACGAGATTTGTGGAGAGGCTGGTAAATCAAGGAAATAAACATAATAGTAAAAGATATTATATAAATGGTTCAGATATCAGAGTTAGCACACAAGGCTTTGAAATAACCAGTTCTAATATATCAAAGAAATTAAAGAAAAAAGAAGGCAAAATTGATGAAAAGATGAAAAATTTCAACAGAAAATAGGGATTTATTACAAAGATAATAGCTACAGGCAGTCTGTTGAGTGTATTATCTAAGAAAATAAATTTCTTTAGAAATACAGGGAAGGAATATTGTGCAATTGTGGGGGGGGGGGGTATTGAGAAGTCTTTATGTTAGTTTTCTTTAAGGCACTTAATACCAATAAGTGATTATGTTACAACAATAACAACAAAAATAGGCTACAGGAAAAGGACTATTTCTCCCATTTGCAAAGTCAAGAATGTGATCGGTCAATATAGAGATTTCATTTAGTTTATACCTGAATAAGAATAACAATAAGGTTAAACCATATTTATATCAAAGAGTATAGTTTGTTGCAAGTATAATTAATATTAATTATTTAATAAGACGTAAACATTTTATATATTTGTCCATTCCTATTCATTTTGCCTCAAGAAAGTACAAATTTTTTTAAAATATTGTTTTTTTCAGAGAGACATGAAGAGGGAGAGAGAAATAGAAACATCAATGATGAAGGAGAATCATTGATTGGCTGCCTCCTGCACACCCCCTACTGGGGATCAAACCCACAACCCGGGCATGTGCCCCTGACGGGAAAAGAACTCAGGACCTATCAGTCCTCAGGCTGATGTTCTGCCCACTGAGCCAAAGAGACTCGGGCAAGAAAGTACAAATTATTTTTAAAAATATGTATTTTTATTGATTTTAGAGGGGAAGGGAGAGGGAGATAGAGATAGAAACATTAATGATGAGAGAGAATCATTGGTTGACTGCTTCCTACACTTTCCCCCACTCCCCCTTATTGGGGATCAAGCTTGCAACCCAGGCATTTGCCCTGACCAGGACTCAAACCATGACCTCCTGGTTCATAGGTTGATGATCAACCACTGATCCTTGCCTGTCAGGCAATAAAGTACAAATTTTAAAAATTCCTCTGAAACCATTATACCAGGTGTACTGGTTAATAATGCAGTTTTTTTTTTTTTCAATAGATGGAGTTACATATATGGTGATATATGCGATTTTGATATGTATGCTATTTTATTGTATTGACAGCAAATTTCAAAACCTCATATGTCAAATTTTGTGACAGTGTTAACATCATAGATATTTATGCTTAAAAATGTTGAATTTCGTGCAAAAAAAAGAGCATTTGCAGGAAGTTTTAATTCATTATTTTGAAGGAAAGTGCTGCTGTATACTTTGGGAAGCTTATGGTGAACATGCTCCATCACCAGATGCCTATAAACACTGGTTTAAACAATTTAAAAGTGATGATTTCAATGTGAAAGACAAAGAATGTCCAGGTCAACCAAAAAAGTTTGAAGACCAACAATTACAAGTATTATTGAGTGAATATGCGTGTCAAACTCAAAAACAACTTGCAGAAAGATTATACGTTGCTCAGCAAACAATTTCTGATTGTTTACAAGCAATGGGAAAGATTTTAAAGGAAGGAAAATAGGTGCCACATCAACTGAACTAAAGACAAATAAGAAACCAAAAAGTCATCAATAAAATGTTGCTTCAATGGCACAAAAGAAAGTCTTTTTTGCAAAGAATTGTGACTGGTAATGAAAAGTGGATTTATTGTGAGAATCCCAAATGCACAAAATCATGGGTTGATCCAGGCCAACCATCAACATCGACTGCAAGGCCAAATCGCTTTGGAAGATAACGCTCTGCATTTGGTGGGATCAGGAAGGTGTGGTGTATTATAAGCTTCTAAAACCAGGTAAAACCATTAATAATGATCACTACTGACAACAAATAATCAATTTGAGCCACGCTTTGATAATAAAACGACCAGAATGTGCCAGAAGACATGGCAAATTAATTTTGATTCATGATAACGCACCATCACACACTTCAAAACCAGTTAAAGACACGTTAAAAGATCTTGCCTGGGAAGTACTAGTATTAACGCCCCTCCCACTATATTCACCAGACCTTGCTCCTTCAGATGACCACTTGTTCTGCACCTGCACTTTCTGAGCAGCACTTCAAAACAAATATAAAAAAAATGGAAAATTGGTTCTCTGAATGGTTTGCCTCAAAATAAAAAAAGTTCTATTGGGATGGTATCCACAAATTACCTGAAAGATGGAGGAAATGTGTAGCTAGCCTTGGACATTACTTTGAATAAAAGCACTATTGATATTTCTCTTGAAATTATTGTGTTTTCTTTGATTACAAAACACGCATTATTAATAGATACACTTAGTAGATTCCCATTTTCTAGGTAAACTCAAACTTTTAATGTCTCATCCATTCTAAGCATTTACAGATGTGTCTCGTTCTTTGATTTTCTCTAACATTCTGTGAGTCATTTTATTTCCGTTTTGCAGATCAGAAACTAGACACTATTAGAAAGTGATGAAGGATTCAAATACAAAAAAAAATCAAACAAACAAACAAAACATTTAGCAAGAAACTTGATGAAGAGAGGGAAGGGGCTTCATAGAGACCAAGGACGTCAACTCCATTTCCTCTGGAGCTAAACTTCTAAGGTAAAAAGCAAGAAAATGTAGCACATGTGATCACCATCATCTCTACCAAATGCTGTGGAGCTGCCTGCCAAGATAAAGAAACCCACCCCATTCAACGCTGCAAATCTTTCAGGTCAAACCTCTGGTTGCAAAGGAAACAGCACCAATTTGCAACATTCCAGGCCTCTGAGCTGGTTTTTAGAGTCTTCTATGTCTGCTCCGCAAGGAGAATGAATTGATGCCATGGTTCTTTGTTACTTACAATAAACTGCCTCTGGAATTAATAAAGGATCTTGAGGAATGGCTTAATGGTGAGGGTTTAGAAGGAGGAAGTTGTCAACCTAGAAGTTATAATTAGTAATCACAGGCTTGCTGCTGTCTTATACTAATGCAATACCTACTATGTACAAGCACAGTGAGGAAAAACAAGAAAAATGTTCTCACCAGACATGTGTACTTTCCCCCTTTTCATCGTTTTCTTTGGGTGATTTTCTTTGACTGATCATCTGTCAGTAACACTGTAATGAGTGGTTTTGAGTCATGTTTTTAAGGTTAGGCTTCTTGAAGAAAATGACAATTGAAGACATGTTAAGCAAAGAAGGGAAGATTACTTGATGGATAGAACATGAAAGATTTGTCTTAAACTTGAGAAAAAGCATAGGACTTGTGAAAGCAGACAAAACAAGAAGGCCACTTTGGACAAGCAAATTATATGTGCTATACTATATACCCTTAGAGTCATGCTTTTGAGGCTTATTTAATGACATCAGAAATTGTTAATGATAGAATATGACTTGAAAGAGAAAGCAGGATATAAACTTTATATGAGGGATAACTGCAGTTTTGTTATACATACCCACATGGATACACACACCACACACATATGCACACTGTGTCAGGACTCTTTGCTATAAGTATAGAAATGGAATTAAAGCAATCTGTCTTGAGCAGAAGAGGAATGACTGATGATATACCTGAACCATTTAAAGATAGAGTTGGCTTCAGATGAGGCTGGACCCACAGTTCAAACACAGCCAGGACCTAGTTTCTCACACTAGATTTCTCCACTCTGTTTCTGTGGTATTGCTCCCATTCAGGTACTTCTTACCATAGCTATCTGTGTGTACCTACGTTCAAGTTATGTGGGGAAAGAAGTCTAAACAAAAGCCAGTTTAAGGTCCTGGTTTGTTTGACTTCTTTCTTGTTACCCAGCCCTGAACCAATTCCTCTATCCAAGAAAGTGTGACAGCTTTTATCTATCCTCAACAGCCCCACAGCTAGAAGTGAGGTGGATCCCATCCACATGGTTTCAAACAGCAGGATTTTCTTCTCTTTAGACTCTGAATAATATGCCTTTGTATATATACAGCACAATGTCTTTATCCATTCATCAGTGGACAGATGCTTAGGTTGTTTTCATGCCTTGGCTTTTGTGAATAATGTTGCAATGGCTGTGAAAATGCAGATATCTCTCCCAGATACTGATTTCATTTCCTTTGGATGTAAATTCTGACACCTGGATACATACCCACAGCTAGGTGTCCTACAATTCAACTCAATTCTGATACTATCTATCCCAAAATAGCATCTGATTCCACAGGTTAAGGGCTCACACAAGGCTGCTTCCCACTTCAGGTGCCAGTTGTTAGTCCAACTGTGTGAAAACACGTATGATATTTTTGTGTTAATTTTATGTCTTGCAACTTTAGTGAGTGTTTATTAGTTCTAACAAGTTTTGTTGTTGTTGTTTTGTGTGTGTGTGTGTGGGGGGGGTTTTGTAGAGTCTTTAGGAGTTTCTACAGATAGGATCATGTCATTAGCAAACAAATCATTTCACCTCTTGCTTTCTGATTTGTATTTGTATTTACTTTTCTTATCTAACTGTTCTGACTGGGCTTTCCAATACTATGTTGAATAGATGTGGTGAGGGTAGACATCCTTGCTTTGTACTGGGCATTAAAGGAAAAGCTTTCAGTTTCCCCCCATTGATTATGATGCCGCTGAAGATGCCCAAATGATAATACTAATTACCTCTGGCATTGGATTGTAGATGATCTTAAGTGACCTTAGATTATTACTCATTTATAAGAATACTTTTAAATCTGAGAAAGAAATTACAAAGTTTCCAGAGGGCAAACAGTTACATTCCCCAACTATATCACTAAAGTCAGGTTACTTATAGATTGATATTTTATATAGTTACATACAACTATAGATGTAGTTCTATATTGTTTTATAAAATAATTTTATAGCTCTCTCTCTAGTTTTATAATTATATGAGGGTAATTTACACAGATAGTTTAGTTATTAATTAATGAATATACATGTAAAAGTTTGAGATGTAATGCTGATACTACAAAGTATTTAAAACCATGGAAGAGTCAGTGAAAAGAGAGTGACCTCATCAAGCAAATCTGGAGAAATTTGGGCGGGCAATATTCTTCCACTGGTTAAAGTTAATCGGTCTTATCAAGTACAATTAATTTTCTAATACCAATTAATTTTCTAGGTTTAGAGAAACATAGCCATGTACTCCAAAAATTTATTTCTTTAAAAAAATTTTCACTCAAAATGTCCTGTGCCTGGGCTTTCCCAAGGCATTTCTCTTCTAGTCCCACCTGTCCCTATGGCACATTGTACGGGTGAAGGTCTCTCCACAAAAGAAAGGAACACATACACACACACACACACACACACACACACACACACACACACGTAAGGAATTTTATTGACAATCTTGAGGACAAAGGAGGATGGTGGTATTTGTAACACAACGTCGTAAACAGCACCTTTATCCTTCTTCACACGTTTCCCAAATGCCCTTTCCCTTGGCAGCTGTCTCAAAACCCCTTGCTCACTCATCCAAGAGGTTTGAATCTATTTTATCTATTTTTGTCTCCTCCTCCATCACTTCTGCAGCCACATCGCCTCTAGCCCATTACCCTAGGCTTCTTCCTCTAAGTAGAGTCAACATGCAAATGCCCATGGGAAGCAGACAAGCAACATAAAACCAAGACACAGGCATAAAGGACTAGTGAGGACTATGAAAAACTAGACAACATGTGCTCCTTTGCTACCCTGTGAGAATGAGGACCAAGTATTCCCTGAGTTTCCAATTGTCAAGAGATCCTGGAAATAGGGCTTTTTTTTTTTTTTTTTTTTTTTTTTTTAACATCTTGGTAGCTAACTGACATTTTAAAAAATAGCATGTGGGCCAAACAAAATGTATTTGCCAGCCAGATGAAAACCACAGTGTTTGTAACCCGTTCCCTCTATCTCTCATGAAGGGAGCTACAAGAAGCTGGAGGCCCGATCCTCCCATGGAAAACAGTAAAGCAGAAAGGAAACCTCCTCTGTGCTCCTCCCATTTTCCATCTCCCTCTGGAGCCTCCTACTTGCAGAACTTAACAGAACCAACCAGCTGGAAAGAACAATCCCAGTATCAACACCACAGCATAGTGTGGAGAGGGTGGATTTGGAAGGTAAATATCTGGCATAGACAGAACCACCGCAAGAAATATATTTCACATCAGGACTCAGGACACCTAAGTCATGTACCGTATTCTATTCTATTCTATTCTATTCTATTCTATTCTATTCTATTCTATTCTATTCTATTTATTTCATTTTATTTTCCTAATGCTGGTTTACAACCCACCCATCCCCCCAAATAATTTCATGACCCATTTGTGTCCTAGAATAGTCTCAACTCTCAAAGAGGAGTGGGTGATTCCTGGTCAACATGGGAGCCCGGGGTAAGTTGTTGAGATGAGAGGCTCCTACAAAATTCAAACAAAAGTCTATGAGCAATTTAGGAAGTGTGGGGAAAGTATGGAAGGGTTGTTTTCCGATTCAGAGCAGTCCTTGCAAAGAAACAGAGAATATCATTGTGGTAGAGTCAGCAAGTTTCACTTTTCCATTTTAACCCGGCCTTCTCCGTCAACATTACAGATGTATGTTTGGAAGCAACATATGACATAGGTGTTTACATGGTGGGTGGCACTGAAACACTAATGCCCTTTTTAGAGTCAACATTTATCAACATGGTGAGACATGGAAATTGGGTTTGTTTCCCTTAGTGAATAAATGTTAATAAAATTACAGTGTTGTCTATCAGATGGTATAAAAGTCACTAATTATAGATTCCTCTTTTGATTTCTGAGGTAATTGGTTGAGAAGAATAAACTTTTATGATTCAAAACAAAAAACACAACAGGACTGCAGTATTCATTTTGATTATTTGCTATTATCCACAATTAAGTCAAACTTTGTATATATTTAAGTTCATTAGTAATTCAAGTACTAAATTTGCTCCTTATGAAACCATTTAGATATTAGTACTACTGAAAACACAGTCCCAAGTCTCCCTCCTTCCCCCCAACACACCAGAAACTTGGGGAGAAAACCAAATAAATTATGTGATGGCAAACGTAAAGTAAAATCAATAGATGATTTTGACTCACAGAGCTAACAGATTCATTCATGTGAATTTTACCCTTTGCATTTTTCAACTCACACCCAAATTATTCTCTGCATTAGATTCTACAAGTTCATCAGGAAATTCTAGGGACCGAGGCCAGCCTCAGATCCTGCTTCTGCCATTAATGCACCATTTGAACTTTGGCAACTCACTTAGCTTCTTGATTCCAAATTCTCTCCTCAGTTAACTTTCATGAAGATCAAATGAGATAATAGATGGGAACAAACTTGGAAGTTTTTAGGTTCTATTCAAGAGAAAAATCTTAATAAACTCTTTGCCTTACCTGCACCTTAGTGTCTAACAAGAGCTTGGGACACGTATTCAATAAATATCCTCTAATTGATGGAGCACATTTTCTGTATGAAGATATCTACCAGGAAACTATGACTGCCTAATCTACTTCTACTGAAAAATAGACATACACATGAGAGAGAGAGAAAAGGGGCAAGCTGCAAGCCTTACCTGCATAGTATAGTGTAAGGACTGAGAGCGTGGGTTTAGAATCAGTTCACATCCAGGCTCCATGATTTCCTGTGTAACCTGGATGAGTGACTTGCCCTCTCTGTGCCTCATCCTTCTCACCTAAAGAATGGAGAGAATAGCATCATGTCACCCATGAAATTGTTGTGAGGTTTGTAAAGTGCTTTGGAACAGTGGCTGGCAAACAGCCCACAACAATTATCAGGTATTCCTATCATTTTTGTTATTATTTCTAGAGCTAGGGGAAACTGGTGGAGAGGAAAACTCAGGATGGAAAGAAAAAGACTACAGAAGAGGCATGAATGTGAGAGATGCTTCCAAATTCTGGGAGTGCTGCAGCAATACTACAGACTCAAAGGCCCACAGAACAACAGGGTGAATCCCTGATTCTCTTCCTTCCCCAAGTTTTCCAGCTCTCTATTCAGAGCACTTGTCTGTGAGAACACATCTCTCTGAGTTCATCATTTTTCAAAAAACTCCCAGGTTTTATAAATGGAACTACAGCGAAAGACTATTACATCTCTAAGAGAATGGCTACAGTGGGAAAGACAGACAATGCCAAGCATTGAGGGGGATACAGAGCAGAGGGAACCCGAGTCCACAGGTGTCGTCACATAAACTGCTGCCGACCTCCGGGAAACAGGGTGGCAGTATCTGTGAGAGCTGAGCATATGCATTCCTTATGACCCAGACATTCACTCCTATGTCCATACCCACTAGCAATGAGCACATATGCTCACAAAAGACATGTACAGGAATGTTCCCAGAGACAATATTTATAACAGCCCAAACAGGAAACAACCCAAATTTCATCACAGAAGAATGGGTAAATAAATTGTGGTATAGTCACAGAATACAATGCTATATATCATAGAGAATGAACAAACCATTGTTATACAACATAGAGGAATCTCACAAGCATAACATTGACGAAAATCTGCCAGTTACAAACAAGTCCTACTTAGGGATTCCATAGTATATAAAGTTTAAACACATGAAAAGCTATACGATGCTGTTAGAAATCAGAAGCTGTCATCTTTGGAGCAAGGTGTGATGGGAGAGAGCACGGGGGCTCCCAGGGAGCTCTCATGCTCTATTTGTGGATCTGAGGGCAGGTTACCTGAGTGTGTCCACAGTGAAAACTGAACAAAGGTACGCATACATGTATGTACACATGTATACATAGACACACAATGTGTATATGTTAAACTTCAAATATATATATATACACATACATGCCTGTTAAACTTCAAAAAAATGTAAATGCAAATAGTAGTCTTGAGCATTTTAACTACTGTAATGGAAACCATTAGGGCCTTTGAAGGAATAGCCACCCTAGGTTTTGCTGAAAGTCCCCCCTTTGTACCATCAATTAATCCTGTGCCATGGCACCTAACACAATGCATTGAAATCACTTGTTTATATGTCTGTCTACCACACTCAGCCATCATCTGCTTAAGGTGGGGAAGTGTGTGCTATTTATTATACTAGAGGCTCCGTGCATGAATTCATACATGAATTCATACACTGGCTGGCTGGTGACTGGGGCTGATTGGGGCCATCTAGCCCAGGCTAGGTGGGGGGGGACCACTGGAGGTTGGCTGGCCACAGAGGGTTGGCTATGGAAGTGCACTGACCCCCAGGGGGGCAGCTCCTGCATTGAGCATCTGCCTTCTGGTGGTCAGTGTACATCATAGCAACCAGCTGGTTGGTCATTTGGTCTATCAGTCATAATGGTTGCTTAGGCTTTTATATATATCAGTTTTGAACATACTAGTAAAGCTTAGCATACAGTAGACTCCTTGAATAGATGCAAATTCAAACTAATAGGAAGTGAAATACGTTTCACTTTATGCTTTATAGAAATACGCTTTGATGCCACATTTGGTGAAATATCAGTTTTGTTAAGTGGGCTGCCCAGCCAACTGCCATCTGAGTTCTTACACCAACCTCTAAATTCCACCCAAACTATTCATCATCTTTCCCTGACTTTGGAATCTTCTTAACTAAGTTCTTCTGCTCTGAGGAACAGAAAACATCATGAGCTATATTGTCCTTATTAAGGTTCCCTAATAGATTCTGTGGTTATAAGGTAAAACACCCACCCACCCACACACACACACACACACTTTTATACATAGCCCAGCTGAATATAATTCATCATAGAAATATTAAAACCTAACATGGGCCTTCTTATGTACTTCTGAGACCCGCTAAAAGTTTGCAGAGACAAAGTAGGGATGTAGGAAGCATTCTTGCTCTGCTATACTGTAAACAATGTTCTGAGATTCCCAGTTTATTACTTTCATAGGTATTAAGAGAAATGAAGTAATAATCTGAGACTTGGGATGCTATTGAGCTGAGCGTGGCCATTGTGCTTCCCATCCTGAGGGCAAGTTCTTTTTCTTATCAATCGGATCTATGTGATGCTCTTGGCCTCTTTCAGTTTGTAAAAGTTTACCTACAGACAACAGCAAAGAAATACCACACCTTGGCTTTTATCATGTTCTAGTCTTAGCTCTTTGCATTTGAGACTTGGACTACAAAGCAAAATTAGAAATGTCAATGTGTTGAGGTTCAGAAATTAATTTCATATTTGCTGTCTCGACAGCCACCCAAAAGAACAAATTAATAAAACATTCTGTACAGTATTGTGAAGGGAGGGGTGGGGGGGATTTACGTCATCTATTAATCACTGACCTAACCAGAAAAACACTAGTGAGTGATTAAAGAAAGATGACCCTCGGGAGACGCAGGGGGATTCAGACAGGCTTTGGTCAAGGCCCCCAAATCTAATGTAATTTCAAGCTGGCCTCAAAATTCAATTTGTGTGGAACCTCTAAGTCATGTATTCCGCAACGACACAGCGTAATTGCATTTGAACGGCTTCCAGCACAGCCCTGAGAAAATGCCATGTTCCGGGCCCAGAGTACCCGCAAGGAAGGCGGCCCAGATGACCACACAGGAGGCCGGGCTGAGTAACGCCGTCTGCGGGTCCCACCTGCTGACCGTTGCCCTCCACAGGAAGCACATGTTTCTGCTTAATGCCTGCCAGCTTTTGGCTGTCAGGTAGGGCATCTGCCGTGGGCAGCTCCCAAGGGCTGCCACCTGGTGCTGTCCGTCGGCCCCAGACCAAGGAGGAAAAGGGAAGGCATTCATCTATGTGCTTATTTTTCTGTGTTTAGGGTATTTCTTGGGACTTAGAGTTTTCACTTGGCAAGCGAACTGGTCTCTTTAGTTAGGAGGGGGGAAAAGGAATTTTGCTTGCTTTCCTTTAACTCAGAGTTCCCTTCTTTGGAAAGGCTGTTTAGTAATACCTGGTTCACCCTCATTAAATCCCTGCAGCTCCTTCAGAATACTCCAACATCCTGGAAAATATGCTCAAAAAGTACATCCAAATCACTGGAATTTGAATAGTCATGAAGCCTCATTATTTTTAATGTGCAGTTATAGACAATTACAAATAGGCAAAGACAAAGTTATCATTTAATCCCATTAAGAAGAAAAGACAAAAATGAATAGAAATAAATGTCCCAGGAGAAAAATGGAGCATTCTTAGAAAAGACCATTTTTTGGTTTCTGTCTCAATAGTTTATAACATGCAAAGGGATAAAAGATTCTCAATCAATGTCAACAGCTAGAAAAATATATCAACCTCAAACAGCCTGCTTCTTTTGATCCAAAATCAACTTATTATGTAATTCATTTAAACTCATAACTTGTGTTTGCAACTTTCCGTAAAACCAATTAGACACAATCAAGTTGACTAATGAGGAAGTGTGTTTTGCTTTTACCAGATTGCTTTAAGATATTGGACGACTGTAATCAGGAATTAGCACCTAGGATACAACCTCAAAGAGTTCCTACATGTTTAGAAACTCTTTCCTGCCCTGACAACGCAGATATTTTTGTAGTGGCTTCTTGCTTGGTTTAACCTACTGATGAGTGACAAAAGTAGTCATAATGATAATGTATAAAGATCTTTTTTTAAACATATTTTTATTGATTTTTTACAGAGAGGAAGGGAGAGGGATAGAGAGTTAGAAACATCGATCAATTGCCTCCTGCACGCCCCCTACTGGGGATGTGCCCACAACCAAGGTACATGCCCTTGACCAGAATCGAACCCAAGATCCTTCAGTCCGCAGGCAGATACTCTATCCACTGAGCCAAACCGGTTTTGGCAAGATTTTGAGCTAAGGATAGTATTGGTAGTAATATGATTTGCAATCAAATGCTGGATTTGCTCAATAAACTTTAGATTGTATATCAAAGCACCTATAGTTATTTTCTTAAAGTACACACCCATACACTTGCTTATATTACCATAAACATTAAGTTTGTTATCTTTCTAGCTCTGAATCCTATCTTTTCCTCTGAAGCAATTCTTTTCATCATATGATTTTTTTATATAACAGAATTTTGGAGGAGTACAACCATCACATTATGGTAGAACAGAATGTTCTGAACTTCAGAAACATATTACTACAGAAATTGGTGTTCAGAAAGTGAAGTAGAAAATGTCGTGAGTTTATTTCTGCCTTAATGGCATGTTTAACGCTGGACAGAATCACCGTGGAGAGACAGAATCAGAGGACCCTCTGCCAGTATGGTTATGCATGTTTTCTAGTAAATATAAGCACTTCACCGCCTCTATTTACAGGGCCATATTTTCATTCTACCTGTGTATTTTAGGAAGTTCAATAAAATATTTGCTCAGAAAGTATTCCGGACATGTGAAGGCATGAGGTGCCAAGTCATACAAAGAACTGGATGCAAGAGAGGAATAGGAAGTTGAATGGGTGAAAAGTGGCTGGGCAAAGAAGTACAAAAGGGATTAAAAAACAACAACAAACAGAATGACCCTTCAGCATAAGAAGAATCAGACCATAACGTTCAGAGCAGAGACTGGTTTTGTAACTTCTTGTTCTACAAAAGGTGTCTCGATGATCTTAAACCTCCTGTAAGCTGCCTGTGCTCATTCTGTTAAGGGGAGCCTGGAATTAAGTGATTTTAATTTTATGGGAGGTTTAGGAAACATGCTCTCTGTGCATGTTCAGATTTCTCATCTGTGTGCTTAGTGCCATGCAACAACTGTACTGTCCTGCTAGTTCTCCCAGCATCCCTCAGGGTTGCTGATGGAGACAGAGTGGCCGTCACAAGGGGATGCAGGCTCCCCACACCTAAGGAAAGGGCTCTAACTCAACAACTCTTATGAATGCCCAAGGAAGCTCCTTCAAGGGAATTCTGCAGCCAAACACATTTGCTAAACTGAAGCGATTTTTTCTGGAGGTGGGGGGAGGGGCTGGCAGGCAGAGCATCTGCCAAGCTTACAGGCCAGGAACATCTCAGACTGCCCCTAGATACCCTCTCCCGGGTGTTCAGCTGTGCTTCTGAGAACTGCCCGTGGACATGCAGGAGAGCTCGCTGCATTAATTTTTTAAAAAACGATACAACTACAGAGAGTCCCTAAGTGTTTAGGTAGTTTCTATATTCATGTTCACAAAACAATATTGCACATTACTTGTCTTTCATTCAGCTGGCTCTGAAGTGGAAACACCCACCCCCTGTGTGCACTGTGAGTTTTGTTTTATGAACTTTTCATGGAAAGCAAAACAGTGTTTTTGTTTTTGATTGTGGGGTTTTTGTTTGTTTGTTTACAAAAAAAAATCTTTTGAAATGTCTTGAACTTGCTTTGGGTATTTAATCAGATCAGTTTTTTTGTGTGTTTTGTTGTTGTTGTTGTTGTTGTTTTTGTTTTTTGTAGAGTTGCTTCCCACCTTCCTGTTCTTCTGTCATCCAAACCCGAAGTCCTGCAGCCACCAGCCCTGGTTTGATAACCCTGCAATTGGAGGGTGGAGTGGGAGGAGAGCCTCATACCTTTGTTTTTCTGGTTCTCCCCAACACCCTGGTGGCCTACTTGGGTGTCCCACAAGCTCTCAGTGGAAAATAGTGCATCCCTTTTAGCAACAACCCCACCTAGCATGAGCTCCTGAGCTATACTTAAACAAGGGGGAAAGCGAGTTGGAATGATTGAGGCCTGCGTTCTGCCATGCGAGGAGAACCATTTCTCTCCATGGTGGCGGGCCACAGAGTAATTTCGGCTTCTACTTTGGCAACCCATGGGGCAGAGGGAGTGAAGTCATGTTATTTTCCAGTATGACAGAAATGCAATTGGTGTTCAAGGGTATATTTTCAGAGGAAATTTTCAACAAAGTTGAAAGGGTTCCTTCTTTTTTAACCTAATAAAAAAAATATCCAGAAGAACATTTTTCTGTTTCCTAAGGCTTCTAGTCATGCTGAATTACCTTTCTATGTAAGGAAAGGGAAGTTGATTCTGTGTAGCTCAGAGTACCCATGTCCTCACAGCAGCACAAAATGATCACACTCTTTCCAAGGTCTTCTTCAAAAACAGTCATGGTCTTTTGTGTTTTGCAATATTTATAGAAAAATATGCATTAACTGCATGGCCCAGCTTTTGAAGCATCTCAGCTATTTAGAGTGTTCCCGCTAGGCACTAAAAACACGCTGGGGAGGAGGTGTGAAGATGTCAGCATTCCGCCTCTAGAGGACTATGAGCTGAGTCTCCATTCCTCTTCAATAATCAGTATGAAAGTGCTCAGGCAATTTTTCCTAAGTACAGAGTGACTAAAATTTAACACTCACACCCATCTATTAAAGTACTGTGACGTAAAAATATACTTCTGGGGCTGGACCCTATTACAGCATTCTAAAAGCACCTTCTGCCTCCAGTCTAATCATATCAACCATCTTTCCTTTGTGTCCCATGGTACCCAATGTCTTCGTCTATCATTCAATCATATTTCTTATAACATTTTATTATATAGATCATTATACCAACTTATTACATGAGTCTCTGCATGATGGCTTAATCACTGCAAAACTTCCAAGGTCAAGGACACACCTAGAACTTATAAATGACTAATAAATGTTTGTTGAAAGAAAGAATGAATGAGTAATAGAAAGACTGAACTAACATAAAGACTAAAATAATTACATATAGATAGATAGATAGATAGATAGATAGATAGATAGATAGATAGATATGTCTGTGTGTGTTTATATATCTTTAAAAGACACCAAAAGAATGAATAAAGTCACTTTTTGTACAGAATTTTGAAAAAAAGAAAAATAATTTTTTGACCTTATATGTATATTTCTTAAATAAACTTCTTTTTTGGAGAGCAAACAATAATACACATCCTGTAACAAGATGGGGACATGAGGAGTCATGGTAATGGCAGGAAGACAGCTAAGTTTGGGCAAAGCTAGAGTTTGTGCTCAGGGTAATAAAAGAATTTATTCACTTTAGACCTGCTCTAGGATGCAGTTTTCCCTCTTTAAAATCACCCTGCCACTATAAAAAACAAACAAGCAAATAAAACTGTTAAATTTATTATTTATTTATTTGTTTATTTATTTATTTATTTATTTATTTGTCGTAAAGGTTGAAAGCTTGAGTGCACACAATTTGCCTAGTTTGAACTCTACTGGTTGAAAGAAAAATATATGTACTTTCCCTCTTTTGCATACACTCAGAGGATTGGGCACAAAAATGAAATAAAACAATTGCTAGGACTCACAGACATTACATTGAAAGCCTAATAACATGAAAGATTTCTCTGGCATCAAATTTATAGACATATGAGAGCAAATTTATTTTCAACAAAAGTAAAAATAAAATTACTATTGAATATATACATCATGTAGATGATATACTATCCATATTATGCATCACTATAAACTAGATATTCTTTTGGGGAACATTCATGTTTGTAATTAATATTCAAAGTTAGGCATCCAAAGCTAGAAGCCTATGAATTACAAAAAGTACTCTGTTACCCCAAAGAGAAATGTTATAAATAGAAGATTTTGTATATAAATCTATTTATCTGTCTAGTAAAGAATTGAAAACTGTCTAGAAAATGTGATCTATGTAGGCAAACAATTCAGATAATGTAAATTGTAGTTCAAGGCCTATGAAATACAGAAAACATGTTTAGTCTAAAAAAAATAGAGAGACCTAAAATGGCATCAAATTCTGAGAAAAGTTTTTCTGGGACTGGACAATATGGAAACACTAAAATATAAATTTAAATCAAAGAGACTCTGCAGTTTAATATGATGTGTCAAGATCACTTCTCTGAGCAACTTGTCCCAAGCTCCCATTCAAATCTCACAGAGACATGCAAAATGGAAACAAAGGCTAATTATCTATTGTTAGAGTTAGATATGAATTTTCATAAATAAAGCAATCTGAAAAAAAAAACCAATTCAGAATCTATCCATGTTTGACTTCTTGAAACAGAGCAGCCCCATATGCCTAGAAGGGAAGACCTTTCTACTGATAGTGACCAGCGCCTTGCGGATATGAAAAATATGGATTTTTCCATATCAATTTTGAGGCTGAATATTCCAGAAAATAAGGGAGCAATAACTTAAAGAGGTACTGCTGATTACGCATTGCTCTCAGTGGACAGAGATGGGAGAATCCTATGGCAAGTAATTGCTGGAGACATGGTGTCCTGGTTTAGTGTGTGAAGTAACAGTCCGTGGGTATAGGGGCCTGGAGGTTGTCACTTATTTCACTGCCCTTCAAGGCCTTATGTTGCCTGAGGCAAAATTAATGAAAGAGGACTCACAGAGATGTGAGCTAATAAATTGCTTTAATAGAAGAACGGTATCTAGATAGAGAATGCAGATCAGCTACAGGGGCTCTGAGATCAGGTTGGCTTCCTTTTAAGCAGGAAAGGTCAGAAGACAATGAAACCATAGCTGCCCACTGTTTTGCAAAAAAAAAAAAGTTTGTGAGCTAAAAGTTTAATACCCCACCTACGATGTTTTCAGTGTGAGAAGACTGGTCCTTGGTATGTCAGGTCCAAAATCAAGCAAACAAAAGTCACATGTCCTTCTAGAAAAAATTATAAGACATATTGGTCAAGATTTATTTTAAAAATAACAGCCTCACAGTTGGAAAGTATTCTATAAAAGCATTGGTGGTAGAACTCCCTGAAATCTATTAAACATAGTTGTCTAAGTAATAATATAAATAAGTCAAAAATGGAATGCAAGTTCCCAAAGCAAATTTCCAAGATCAACTATAGATAAACTGACTATAAAAATAATAATAGTTTATATTGATTGTTAGTATGTGCTAGACATTTACTCTGAGAACTCCTTTAATCTCAACAATAAAACTTATGGGATGGGTGCCACTGTTATCCCTATCTTCCAGATGAGAGAACTGAGGCACAGAGAGCAAATTGTCCTAGGTTACATAATATCCTAGAAACTGCATAGAATAGCCTGAATTTACAACTGTGAGATTTTTTTTTAAACTTAAAATTGAAAGAACTGGGTGGTAAAATCCTTTTGATGTACTATACATAGAAAAAAAAAACAGAAATTTTTATTATTTTGTTGTTATTAGTCCTCACCCAAGGCTATTTCTCTATTGATTGTTAGAGAGTGGAAGGGAGGGGGAGAGACAGGGAAAGAGAGAAACATCAGTGTGAGAGAGACACATTCATTGGTTGCCTCCTGCATGGGCTCCCACCAGGGCCAGAGGTCGAGCCTGCAACCAAGGTATGTGCCCTTGACTGGAACCAAAACTGGGACCCTTCAGTCCGCAGGCTGACACTCTATCCACTGAACCCAACTGGCTAGGGCCAGAAACTACTTCCCTTTCTGCTTCTACAACTTTCTAATTGATCTCCTAATTTTTGTCTTAATTCTTTTCAATTGACTCTTCGCTTACCAACCATAGAACATGGTATCATTCTTAAAGTTCTCCAATGGCTTCTCACTGCACTCGGAGCAGGACTCTGGCTCCTTCAAGTGTCCTAAGTAGCCCTGCACATTTCAGCCACTGCCTACTCCTTCCCTCTTATCAGGAATTTAGATTACCCTTCTCAGCCTCTGACATCTTATGCTTTCAAATATATGTGTATTTCATTAAATATAGGGATGATATAACACATATATTTGAATTAATATGTTTATGTCTTTGTCTTTCACTCATTACACTCCAGCCACACTGCTGGACAGATCTGAATAAATGTTGGGCCTGACAGAATAGAAAGTTAGAGGGTAATTAAAATACTTTTAAAGCAAAGGCAAAAATGATCAACTGTCACCAAAACTCTATGTAGAGATAAGGCCATAATTGTAAATACTATTATTAAAAAATAAAGATTACAGCTGGGACTGGTTTGGCTCAATGGATAGAGCGTTGGCCTGCGGACTGAAAGGTCCCGGGTTCGATTCCGGTCAAGGGCATGTACCTTGGTTGCGGGCACATCCCCAGTAGGCGGTGTGCAAGAGGCAGCTGATCGATGATTCTCTCTCATCGATGTTTCTAACTCTCTATCCCTCTCTCTTCATCTCTGTGAAAAATCAATAAAATATATTTAATAAATAAATAAATAAATAAATAAATAAATAAATAAATAAAGATTACAAATAAATTTTAAAAATTAAACACAAACTGATGGTTGCCAGATGGGAGGGGTTGGGAAGATGGGTGAAAGAGGTAAAGGGATTAAGAAGTACAGATTGGTAGTTACTGTAACTACAATAGTCACCGGGATGTAAAGTATAACATAGGGAATATAGTCAATAATATTGTAATAATTATATATGTTCCAGATGGGTACTAGACTTATTAAAAGGAACACTTCATAAGTTATATATATGTCTAACCACTGTGTTGTACACCTGGAACTAATATAATATAGAATGTCAGCTATAATTGAAAAAGTAAAAATTGAAAAAGTAAATAAAGTTATGGAATTTTTTGAGAACAAAAGAAATTACACATAAAATATTAGAAAAATATAATGCTAATTTTTTAAAGAATAAATTCTTACATCTATAAGGTTGTTTTTCAGTTCTGATTATTTTTTTAATTATAAAAATTTAATCAAGGAAAAATTAAATTGAATAACAAATCAAATATGAGAAAGAAAATATATAGGAATGTACAGAGATGAATTCTTTTTTTGTTTTTTTTTATATATTTTATTCATTTTTTACAGAGAGGAAGGGAGAGAGATAGAGAGCTAGAAACATCGATGAGAGAGAAACATCGACCAGCTGCCTCCTGCACGCCCCCTACTGGGGATGTGCCCACAACCAATGTATTATACATGCCCTTGACCAGAATCGAACTTGGGACCTTCCAGTCTGCAGACCGACACCTATCCACTGAGCCAAACCGGTTTCAGCTATAGGGATGAATTCTTATAATTTTAAAATATTAGTAAATACTATGTTTATAAAAATGTAAATATTAATATTCAGTGTTGATTCCACAGCACATTGAACAGTACCTGGGACCAGGAGGTGTTTAGTAATATTTGGTGAATACATAAATCTTATAGAAAATTATTGTCTCAAGAAGTAGAAAGCCTGAAAAGAACAACATCCATGGATACTTCATGTTACCAAAGAATTGTCTCAAATTCTAAAATCCTCTCATTCAATAAAACTGAGCACTTACTATATGCTATGAATGAATCTAGAAACTGAAAATACCCATCTTTCCCTTCTCCATCCCCCCACCATACACACACACACACACACACATACACACAAATGTCTTCATAAAGTTCTATTCATTTCCAATTACCAAGAGGAAAAAATAACCACTAACCAAACAGGTAGTGACTTGTGCTATGAAGAAAACTATAGTAGCGGGAGAGGAATAAGGAAGGGGTTCCATGGATGGTCATCCCTCAACAGGAGTGAGGAGCAGCAGACCTGAAAAAAATGAGGAGAAGCCTAGCCAGTATTGTTCATTGGTTGAGCATAAACCCATGAACCAAGAGGTCATTGGTACAATTCCTGGTCAGGACATGTGTCTAGGTTGCAGGCTCAATCCCCAGAGGTGGGCATGTAGAAGGCAGCCAACTGGTGATATTTCTCTCTCATCAATGTTTCTATTTCTCTACTCCTCTCCTTTCCTGTCTAAATTATTCAATGAAAAAACATATTTTTTTTAAAAAAATGAGGAGTATAGCATGTATTTAACAAGCAAAGCTGTTTCCAAAGGAGACAGGAAGTGGACGAGCCCGAGACTGAAGGCACGTGCCATGGGCCTGGCAGCAAGACCAGGTGCCATGGGCCTCAGAGGCACCGCACTCTTACCCTGTTTCCCCGAAAATAAGACAGTGTCTTATATTAATTTTTGCTTCCAAAGATGCGCTAGGTCTTATTTTCAGGGGATGTCTTATTTTTCCATGAAGAAGAATACAGTACACATTAATTGTTAAATGAAAAATAAAGGAAATTTATTACCTGTATACGGTACGGTAGTACAGTAATTGTCAACACAAACCAGACAAACTGTGAATCCTACAGTATCAAGAATTTACTCATTTATTCAATGACAATCATGTCATCATCTTCTGGAACATCATCATAACAATCCAATTCCAGAATTTCCTGGTGAATTTCTTGTGACTCCATTTCTTTTTAGAATCAGTGGATCAAATCTTTCATGTTTAGCCTAGGGGTGGCCTTATTTTCGGGGGATGCCTTATATTTCACTCAGAAGGAAACCTGTAAGTAGGTCTTATTTTCGGGGAAACACGGTAGTAAGAAGGGAAGCCACGGTGGTCATGAGCTAACTTCCATTTGAAATCCATGCTGTGATTGTGGTGCCGAGAATAGACTCTGAAGTACAAGGTAAAATCGGGAAGAACAACTTCAATACAGGTCATTGCTCTAATCCCAGCAAGATATGCTGGCGGCTGAAACCATCAGGGTCGCAATGGAAGTGGCTAAGTGGCAGGGCTTTGGGTCTATTAGTGGTCAGATTCCGGATTCACTCTGATCAGGGAGCTGACAGGATTCGCTAATGGTTGGGAAGAAATTATACTTTAAGACAGTAAAACATCTTATAAGCTGCAAAAACAAAGAAACAAAAGGAAGTAGAGCTCTGGTTCAGTGCAGAGATCAGTAACTTGGCCCATATAAAAGATAACCCATTAACAGATGCTGGAATATATTTTTTAATTGAGTATATGATAAGCATAGCTTTACAAATCAAATCTATGGAGAATAATTATTCAATAGATGGTGTGAACATATTATCGATTTTTAAGTCATTCTTAGCTATAACATATGCCAAAAAAAAACTGTAGGTGAAGAGATAAATTTAATGTGAATGCTGTTTAAGGCAACTGTTAATATAGAGGAGACACTTTTCATTAACTTGTATCTGAACTCAGTAGCCATAGAACTGCTAAATGAAACAGCAGCAAACAGAAATCACAACGAGGAAAACATATAATACTAAAGTGTTAACTAGATAAAACATAGAGCTTCTATATGTCAAAGATGTATAAACAAATTAAAACCAAAGAAAGTAGAAAATGTTACATAAATATAACAACAGATAGTCCATATTCTAGTTATATAGAAATTTGTTAAAAATAAAAACAAAACCCTAATCCTCACAACGATGCTGAGGATCTAATCTAAAACCCAAAATCAGAAAGGGGAGCTCACAGGAGCTGTGCTAACACGTGTTTCTTCCCGGAACCAGGAATTGTGCGGGCCATCATTCCTGCTTTCTTAAATTCCTCAGCTTTGAAAATGCACCTCTATGTTTCCAGATAGGAGGAAGATTTGAAATGTAAAACTGAAATGGTTAACTAAATGATGATATTCTAGAACAGTGTTTCCCAAAGTGTGGTACGAGTACCCTCAGGGATACGGGAAGAGTTTGGTGGGGGTATGCACTGCACCGTGCTTAGCTGCGCCTAATTCTACGTTCTCATGAGTATGAGGGGTACTCAGCGTTACGAAAATTATAATATAGAAGGGGTACACATATGTCAAAAGTTTGGTAAACACTGTTCTAGAACATTCAAGTAGTTGGTGAGCTATAGCTTAGACATATGGGAAGAATTGCATTTGGGAAGAAATATCCAAATAATACTTATGAGTGAAAGAATTAAAGCTAAGAAGGAGTCCTAAAAATTACAGGTTTAAAAATAAAGTAGCCGTTAAATGTAAAATAATTTTAGCATTATGTTAAATATACACAAAATGAATGTCTATATTAATATGTATAAATTTATATTTTCTTATAATTAAGAGAATGAAAATATTTTATATTCAATATTCCTAATTTAAAAATTACAGTATGCTTTTCATTGAATATAAGATCCCAATACTCTGCTTTGGATAAAAGGAACAATAAAATACCTGATATTAAATGTGAAAATGTCACTCAAAACCACAGTGGACAGTCCCTGGAATATTATACGCAGGGACTAACGGTCGCGGACCATCTAGAGAGAAAGGAAACTGGAACGCTCTCAGGGATTGCGAGGTTTATGAAAATAAACTTTAGAAAGCAGGATTCCTTCTCACAGGTGCAAAATTAAAATAATACTAAAAAAAAAAATGTGCTATGTGTTTACTGTGAGCCAGGCCTTTTGCTAAATTCTTTCAATACAATATCCCATTCAGTCCTCCCAGACAGCCCAGGAGGGAGGTATTCTCATCCTCATACTTCAAGTGAGGAAATGGGTCTCTGAGCTTGAGGTCACACAGCAAGGAAGAGCTGAGCAGGGACCCCAATGTGGGCCCGATGGACTGCAGAGCACTTCTCTTAGTTGTTAGCACCCACGGGCTGTGGAAACAAGCCACGTGGGCTGGTCTGCCACCTATGAGACCTAGGGGGTATTCCTTGACATTTTAACGAGAGAAACTCAAGGGCAAGTATTCTGATTCCCAGCAGCACCAGTGGAATTCCCTCCCTGGGGAGGCAGAGCAAAATGAAACACAATAGATTCAAAAAGAGTCTTTCAGCCACTTCATCTCTTCAACAAGTGCTTACTGAGGCCCTGCTATGCATCAAACATGGTGCCAGGCACTGAGTGTTGAGTTCAGAACCAATTTCTCAGGGCAGGAAGGAAGGCTTAGGGTGAGCATCCCGGCTTTTTTAGCTTGAACTTATGCAGGACAAGGATGCTTTCAAAAGAGAAGCCTTTTCTTGTCCTGGCATAGTGAACACAGTAAACCACAAATCTGACTCGTGTCCTTCTGTCTAAATTTAATCGTGTACGTTTGAGAGGTGGCACATTTGGACTATGGGTATGGCTCTCTGAACACTTGAAGAAAACAACACTAGGTCATAATTTGGGAAGCGTAAGATGCAGCCTACTTTTTAAATGTGAAGTCTGCTGAGATTCCTCATACATCTAACCCTCTATTCCCAGAGACCAACAAAATAGTTTTAGAGCTGGCTTATTTTCTACTATGATTTAATTTTATATTGTCAATGCTTCCTGGTGTTTATCTTCAAGTTTCTCCATCCTCTCTCTCATGATGTCAACTTTGGGAATATTGCAATATGCCCTCTATAAAGCCTGGGAAGAGAGCACAAATTTTTCTTAAAAAAACAAAACAACAACAAAAAAAAAACACATATAAAAGAAAAGGACTAGATGGGGGTGAAACTGTTCTGAAAACCATTATATTCCATATGAGCAAAGAAAATCATTAGGATATTTCCATAGTTAAATATTCTCTTGTAAATCATAGAGAAGGTAATTTTATCGGTAGAATTTGATCCTAGCTGACAACATTTTCCAACTTGGGAATTTTATATTTGTATAAAATATTTGGAAAACAATAGCTTTGTGTTCACCAGCCACTGAAAGTCTCTGTGTAGGACAACAGACTCCCCCGAGGGATGGCTCCAGCTCAAGTCATTAGGAAGGTGAGGCTGGAGCCCAGGAGGGAGGAAGCAGATTGCGTTGCACATGAGCATGACCTAGTGGCTGGTTCACTGAGTGGCATTTATGGCAGGAATAGAAAAGACTGCTTGTCTGTTCTCCAACTGTCAGGGTTAGTGATGTATATGCAGCTGTTGCTCACCCAGAGGTGAAGAACAGGAAAGAATAGCATCCTAGGAAGGAGCATAGATGAGAGAAGGACACCCACAATCTCTTAATAAGTCAGCAGTTTGGTCTCCCCACTGCTCTCAGGACCCTGGGCCCATCAAAAGCACTTGGTTGTCTATGTAAACAGAATGCTCTTACGGATTCTTCACAAGGAACCAAAATGATAAACTTTGCCTCATACTGGCTCCCAAGTCATTGTGGTGAGTTTATTTAGACTGCGAGACACTTAACAGAGCTGGCTGTGGTCAGCATGGCTTGCCATAGTCACTCCATCAGGGGCTTACTGGCCAGGGTACAGTTATATTGCTAAATAATGTAAATAGGATGCAGTCGTCTTAGAGAAACGTAAAGCTGCTCTGTTTCCTAGCCAGTCATGGAATATATATACCTAAGCACCTCTAGAGTCCCTTGAAAACATGGCTTTGCATGCCTGTCAACATCTTGATTAAAGTTGATTAGATGGCAGATTATCCGAAGCACTTTTTATAAACCCTCAATGGTAAGTGTTTCACCTTAAACGCATGACTATTGATATAACAATTAATATTTTGTTCCTATCAGATTTGATAGATCTGGACATTTCCTAGCCAAAATTGTGGACTTGCTACAATATTCCTATAATCAGTCTCGGCAATTTTGGGGGGGAAATAAGGCCAGGGATGCAGTTACAGTTCTGCTAAAATTAAAATTAAAAAAGCCAAGTCTCAAATACCTCATTTGAAAATTATGTTGCATAAATTTGCCTATTATCTTCATGAGGCTCATCTATATAAATTTAAATAACTGTTGGGCCATATTGCCTATATACTCAAATTCATTACTGAGTGGTAAGCCCATGAACTGCTAAGAAATTTTTTAATCTCTGATTAAAAACAAAAGTAGCAGAATTGGAAGTATGAGATCAAGTGTGATTTCATAAAAGGGATCTAGACTAGAGTACAGAGACCTGGGCTCTAGTTTCTACTTAGTCTGAAAGATGCTGCATGATCCAAGCCCTCAGTTTCCTGTTCTGTCATTGCTGGAGGGGGCAATTTATAATGTTCTATATTAGAATGATTCATGTTGGAAGGATAGAAAAACCCAGCTCACATTAGCCTAAAGGATACGGGATTTTTTATTTAGGGAATGTGAGAGTCCAGGGCAGGTTTTAGGGCTGGACTCACACCCCACATCAGTACTATCACTAGGAACCTGAGTCTCCAGCTCTCCAGCCTGGTATCAGCATCATTCTTGGCCTGTCCACACTCACACTCACCAGATAGCTGCCAACATCTGAGGATACAGTCAGAGACAATGTGTCTGAGTCACATTTAAAACAATATACTTGTATTTTTACTTTGTTTAGACTAATGGATACTGCTACCCCGGAAGCACCTTGGCTGTGTGGTGAAAACTGCCTGCCCTCTGAAACTCTGGCATTTGTTAGAGGAAAAAAGAGGAAAAAAATGAATGTTATGCAGATAACCAATAAATATCCAGTACAAGAATTTTTAAAGCAATTTTGACCTTCTACTATTCTAAGTTTCTTGGGCCTCATTAAATTTATGCATTTATTCAACAAGCACTTGTTTAGAATCTAAATAATGAACCCTGGCCCACTCCCAATGAGATTACAGCCTGATTAGAGATATAAGAGAAACAATTATTTCAACAACCAAAGGAGAGATTGTATGAATTAAATAAATCAGAAACAAATGGGTGTGAGGGAAGTATGATATAGACTATGCAGCGAGGCATAAGGCAGCAATTGGAGGAGCATAGAAAAAGAAAATGGTCAAAGAACAGGCTGAATGAGGAAAGTGGGCAGATGATAACACAAAAGATTATACGGATCAGACTTTGAAGAGTCTTTGTGTCCTAATAGAGGAAGCTTCTACTTTCTGTATAAATATATTCAGGTTTGTTTGAAGAAGTGGAACACGAGATCATAATTTTTAAAAAGACAAAGTATGATTTAGGTTCATTAATATAGGTGGCCAACTCAAAATTGTGTTGATTGCTTCCTTTGCTGTGCAGAAGCTTTTTAGTTTTATCTGGTCCCATTAGTCTGTTTTAGCTTTTGTTGCCTGTACTTTGGCGTCATATCCAATAAATCATTGTCAAGGCCAATGTCAATGGGAGTGAAACTAATAATCCACTGAGCCATGCTACCTTCTGAGAATAAAAAGGGGGTAGTTTATTATTTTCAGGTGAAAGAAATTCAGTGATATACCCTTTACTTCTCAAATATAAATCACCTTTAGCTTTCTGAATCATTACAGCCTTCAAGTTTAGATTCTAGAGCAGGTGGAGAGACTGGAAGGTACTGAGGACCCTTGAGTATGGGCCAAAAGACAGACGCAAATGGGTGTGAACCAAATACATACTCAATTTCTTCATTCCCAGGTGAGCTGAGGCTCTGAGAACTTGGGAGATCTCTGGAGGATGCAACTTCTGGAATCAGAGAAGATTCCAGAAATGTATTTGGAACCACTGCAGAGGGAAGAATTCCTAATGTAGAAGAACCTACTTGAGCAGGGTGAGCCCTTACAGAATTGAATAAAACTAAATTTTCATCAGTGTCCTGTGGGACTCCTTGAATGACTACTATTCTCCGGATCCTGTATTTTCTTCTGTGCCTGTCAAAACACCTGGAGTAGATGTGCCTTTGGAGGAAAAGAAGGTCAACAAAGCCTCCCAAAACAGCTGTGCATCTGTGGAGCCTCCAAGGACCCAGCATGATCCCAATGTTTTCCGAAGATTCCTTGGGTGTCACAGAGCTGGGCAATTAGGCCCCAGTGGTCGAATCTCTGACCCTTAGACCCTGAGGCAGTCCTGCTGGTTAACTCAGAAGCAAAATGTCCTTTCTGCAGTGCTAGGTGCCATCTTCATGACTCAGTTTGATGTACAACGAAGGTATTAAATTATGGCTCCATTCCAAGGAAGAGGCCTTACTCACTGCCTGACAGCAAGTAAGAAATGCACAAATTTATTTCCAAATGGGAGGCAGTGTGTGACCGTGGAACAACTTCCATGGTCCCATAGCTGAGGGCCAACAGAGATTTTAGCTTCATTCATCTTCCGGAAAACTATCCAGCCATGGACATCAGCTGGAGTTTGAAAGCAAAACAAGTAATGCAGAAAAGGGAAGAATTTTAAAAGAGAATAAAACAACCACAACAAGACAAACAATCCTGAATCACAAATGAGAACACTCCCATTGGCAGAGACACAAAGGTAATATTTTGACTAGAATGAATAGTTCCAGAAAAATTTGTTCTCCAATATCAGACACAACTGGGCCTTTCCTTCCATATGAGACATGAATGTCTCCTTTTTCCATTTCATCTTTTTCAGTTATCCAAACAAAATTTTTGCAGCAGAAAAAATAATAAATTCAGTCCATTTTAGGTCCAATATTTCCTTGTTAATAACTCCCTGGCAGTAGTCAAACAGGGCACTCCAACTCCAGAATGTTTCTTTTTTTCTTTATCACCTTCAGAATTCCAATGTCGCCTAATAACTAATTATACTCTACTTCATTTTCAAGAAGTAGACACCTTAAGAGCATATTAACTTCATCCTACAGGACCTTTTGGAGACTTCATATAGCACAGAAGCTGACTGCTATTTCTAATGTCCTCTCTCTAATGTTTGTTAGCATACTTTCACTTAAGCCACTCTACCTAGAGGCTGTTTAATTAAAAGTGTACGCAAAGGAGAGGATCCCCACTTATGGACTAATATTTGCTTAATGATCTTCATTTCTCCAATGCCACACTATTCAATCACTCTGTAAACCTTTTTCCAGCTGTCGTGACGGTAAATGAAGAAAATTTGCGTTGTTTCTACGTACAGCCTATGCCCAGACTCTAGTATTTAGCTTCATGTTTCTCATAACTATGTCTCAAACAATGCCTTTACTTTCATTTGAGATTAAGGGGCAAGTGGCAGGACAGATTGTGGCCCGGGGCCTTACTCACTGCCTAACTGCTCAGGCCACTTCCTTGACTGTGACTTGCTGCTCCATACTCCAGAAGTTGGAACCCCCAGTGTTCCTCTCTTATGTAACAATTTTCAACATAAATGACTGCCATCCTGCATGGTGGGATTTAAAATAAACATAATCACAAAATCAACACTAACAAAAGAGAGAGAAGAGAACAAGAGAGGAGAGGAAGAGGAAGGGAAGAGAAGAAAGAGAAAAATTGTTGACAGAACCAAGGTGGCGGCATAGGCAAACATCTATACTCACTGCCTTGCACAACCACAATAAAATTACAACTAAAATACAGAGCAACCGTCATCCAGAATCTCCAGAAAACTGGCTGAATGGAAGTGCTACAAGTAGTAGTAGAGAGGTAAAGAAGAAAGCACACTGAGACTGGTAGGAGGTGTGGAGGCCCAGAAAATGCTAGTCCTGCACCCACGTGTGCCATTTTTTTAATTGGGAAGATCAGCTCTGTGGAGGCTGCCTGGAGGAGCAAGGGATCCCTGCCCCACACCAGACACCAAGCCCAGGGTCCCAGAGCTGGGAAAAGAAGCCTGGAGAGACAGTAAGAACTACGGGCTGTAAAAACCAGTGTGGGTTAGGGCTCAATGAGACAGAGGTTGCTGGAGACCCAGCTGCTAAGTTAGGCACACAGACTGAACTTACAAGCTCCTGCTTCCTCTGAGCTCAAGTGCCAGGCAAGGAGAAACTGGACTGTCTGGCATTGGGGCAGGGACTTGGGAGTGGTTTTCTCCCAGATGGAGGTGCTTACAACAATCATTGTTCCTATGCTGGGACTTTTCTGGTCACAAGGCTAACTGGCAGCCATTTTTGTTTGCTCCACCCTGGTGATTCCCTGAGACTCCACCTAATCCAATTTATAACCCCACCCAAGCTGCTTGAAGCAGCTTTTGCATATGAATAGCCTGTCCTTGCTCTAGGTAAAATCTCTCAAAGAAGCTGCAGCTGGGTCAGGAATCCCCAAACCTATCAATAAAAGGCCAAGACCCAGCACCAGCATCAGCACCAGCCTGCCTTGCTTCACAGCTGGGCCTTGTCTGGGCACTTCCAAACCTGATACAAAGAGGAGGAATCTGCAGATCTCTCTGTTGCTCCTGCTGGGTGGCCCTAGGCAGTGGTTAACTTTACAACTCCCTGGAGCCAGTAGATCCACCTCTGAATATAAGTGTTTCACTGTCTTTCTTTTAAGAAAAACCTCCCTCCCCAGCCCCAAAAGATTAAACAAAGATCTTATATAGCTGTATGCATTATACAGCATGTATGCATTAGCTATGGACACAGAAAATAGGGTAGCAAATGCCTGGCATGGGGCAGAAACTGGGTGGAGGGGAGCTATGGGGGGAGAAAAGAGGGACATCTATAATAATCTCAACAATAAAGAAAACAAACAAACAAATTGTCCCTGTAGAAAGAGCTGGAACTGCATTAGGGCAGCCATTGCCTGAGCTTACTGCTTTTGGCTGTAGGTGATGGTTGGGTACAATCCAGTTTTGTCAAAACACCCAATGCTGCCATAGACTTGAAGTTGCAACACAGAACAGCAATATCAAAGCTTGAAGAGGGTAAAGAGAGGAAAATGTTGCAAAGGCATTTGGAAAGATTTCAAAGTGTCATCCATTACTTCTTATCTTTCCTCTACCTGACCTTCATTTACCCCTTCCCTTGTATTCTTACGGCTTCCTCTTGAGAAGCCACTATACAGCAGGTCTAAAGGCAGGGATCCCTCCTAAACCGTGGAGGAAGGTGGAAGGCAAGAAAGACATCCAGTCAGCTTCTTCACACCTGCCTCCTACATCCATCCTTCCCACCTCCTACATCCAACTTCCCAGCCACCTTTGCTGCTGTCAGTGGCTTCGCAGCACTATGGTAGATAGATTCCATCATTTCAAAACCAAGATCCCCAACACCACTGTGTCTTTTTGCCCATTTCAGAAAAGAGTTTTAGCCTGCCTCAAATGCCTAAAGATCCAAATGCCATATCTTTTTAACCCACCTCTTCATTGCCATGGTGCTTCAATCCATTCAATTAACCAAACTCAGAGCAAAGCTATTTACTTACCCTCGAGGGGCTTAATAACAGCATGGCTTACAGGTCTATCAAGTCTTTGCATTCTTGCTCCCAGGAGCTCTCCACTTTTCTTTTTCCAGTGTTATTATACAATAAAGCTCTCTTTATAAAATTAGTTTTCAATTGAGTATTTGAAATAGAGAGGGGTACAGTCGTATTTACCTTCACAGTTTCATATCCATTCATCTTGAGAGGGAGCGTGTGTCTCTTTTGGACCACTGGGCACTGTAGAGCAGAGCCAGGAAGTACAAAACAGTGTTCTCCTTCTGCTCACCCATAAACCATGCTCCGTGTCTGGAGCCAAGCAAGGCAGTGAGTACCGCTCTCCACAGCAACTAAGCCTGTGGTCTCCCTTCCCAGCCCTCCCCAGGAAACAGAGCCTAGAACTATAGTTGATCCACCTCTGAATATAAGTGTTTCACTGTCTTTCTAAGGACAACCCCCCTCCTCTGCCCCAAAGTCATTTTGGATTTTTTCCCTTTACAGGCCTCCCTCTCCCCTCCAGACCTCTTTCTGCTCAGTCAACATGGCAGTTGTCTCTGGCTGGACCCTCTGGGCAGTAAATAGATCAATTATGACAAAAAGGTCCCCGTTGTTGCTGTTGCTTCTTGCTGCAGGTGGCAAGCAGGTTCCTGCGTGTGGTTCCCATGAGGCTCTACTTATCAACAGCGTATCTTATGTGTGTGTGTGTGTGTGTGTGTTTTCTCCCCCCTCTGGCCCCTGCCCATTTATGCAAAAGTAAGAGTGTCGTTTCTTCAACAAATAAAGGATTTCCTCTGTGCACTCATAGGTTTGGTAAAACTCCACTGCTTTAAAATTTCTTTGCCCCACTTAGGAGTTCTTTCCAAAAAGTGCTACACCGCAAGTGCTATTGGATGGCATGCACTGACAGGCTATTTTTTAAATTTTCATTTTGACTACAAGCACTTGGAAAACCTCGCTCACCTGCCTAAGCCTAGGTTCTCAGCAGACTGTGGACTTGGTTATTCAGAGATTGGATATCTACCATAAGTCCTTTTCGTTTATCTACGCTTTCGTTAGGAAAGGAATTACATGGAATCAGAATTAGAGCATTAGATTTTACTACTGGTTGGTTAAGTCTTTTCTTTGCAGAATGGGTGCCATAGAAATAAATGGAGAGATCAGTTTTTTAAAGGTTTGAAATAATCTGTAAATTACAGTAGCCATTTGTTGAGTGCTTCCTCCAGGCACTGGACTATAGGCTTATAGACACTGCTTTATTTAATGGACTCAATAATCTTGTGGGGGTCTCATTACTATCTCCATTTTATGGATGCATAAATAGGCCCAGACTTTTTAGCCCACAAAATGGTCTCAAACAAGGAACTATCAAAGCCGAATTATGGGTATAGATTTTATTGAATCCAAAACCTGTGCTACTAGGTACCCTGCCAAAAGGCCTCTTACTGACAAACAAATGTTTGAGTTGGCCAAACTCACATAATAGTCACTTAGAATTTAAGCCACCATAGCTGTCAGCATTTTGTTATTGTTGTTGCTGGATCCTCTATCTACATTTTTTTAATTTTAAATCTGGACTACCGATCCCCAGGACACTGGACATGCGTTTGCCCCTCCTGAATTCGGGTCATCTGTGGACTCCTGTGGCCTGTCATCTATTGGTGTCACAACCTCTCCCCTTTCAGACCGACAGCCTGACCGTTGCAAAGCTCTCTCAAAGACATAAATGAAATACTTCAGACATGTCCCCGGCCTGACAAGTAAAGAGTTAAATAGGATGTTGCTCACAGATTTTTTTCCTAAGACAGTGGTCGGCAAACTCTACAGAGCCAAATATCAATAGTACAACGATTGAAATTTCTTTGGAGAGCCAAATTTTTTAAACTTAAACTTCTTCTAATGCCACTTCTTCAAAATAGACTTGCTCAGGCCATGGTATTTTGTGGAAGAGCCACACTCAAGGGGCCAAAGAGCCGCATGTGGCTCACGAGTCGCAGTTTGTCGACCATAGTCCTAAGATGTTTTAGCATGTGCTCAAATTTCTCATTAATCCCAACCTTATTCATTCTTACGACACAATTTCCATACAGTGTACAAGTGAGACTACCCTCTCATTCCAGACAACCCACGTTACTCAATTTCCACGCATAAGCCATCCAAACGAAATCTGAATTTACCTGACATGTAAACGCTTTTAGAGTTTTTCTACTCCCATCAGCATCAATGGTTAATATTAATAGTAGACATTTGTATAATTACTTTAATGCATATTTCTCATGTATAATTTCACTTCATCCTCACAACATGAAGCAGAACTCATTTTACAGGTGGGAAAACCAAGACTCAGAGAGATTGCATAACCTGCCAAGAGTTATAGCCAGGGAGTGGTAGAGTTGCAATTAACACTGGGGCATTGACTCCAAAGCCAATGCCACTATCCTGATGCCAAATCGGCAGATACTTCCTTTCTAGAGCTTTATAGGAACCTATAACACAAGTCAAAATATGTCCTTTAGCTTTTCCCTGAAGGAAGGACTCCTAGGGGAAACAAAACAAGACAAACTTAAAGTCATACCAAATGTCTTAGAAAACATTGCAGAGATGAGCCATTATCATTTTTTTAGGTTGTTTTTATTTTGTTGACCCAATCACTTATAAAGTTCAAGTTTGAGATATTGGAACTAATAGTCCATAAAATATGCTTATTCACAGAAGCTGTTTTGAAAAATCTAGGTTGCTAGCAATAATAGACATATTGAATTATGATAAATATGTATGCCCTAGTCATTTTGCATTTTGGAATTACACAGTTCTGTGCTCAGTTCCACCGTTCCATGAGGCAGGTTTTAAACCATGTGTTGTGCGTCGGGGTAAAATCTTAAATCTTGAAAGACAGAAAGGCCTATAGATTCTGGTCAAGAAGAAGAAGGAGCCTGACCAGCATGGCTCAGTGGTTGAGCATCCTCTTCTGAACCCAGAGATCACGGTGCAATTCCCGGTCAAGGCACATGCCCAGGTTGTGGACTCCATCCCCAGTAGGGGGCATGCAGGAGGCAACTGATTAATTATTCTCTCTCAACATTGATATTTCTATCTCTTTCTCCCTCTTTCTTCCTCTCTGAAAGCAATAAATAATTTTTTAAGTAGAAGAAGAAAAAAGGAATACAGAGGTCTGATTAATATTTTTAAACTTTTCTAAGAGTATTCATTTCTTTTCTACTTTCTAGTTACCTACCACCTCCAGGGATGACCAGCAAGTGCCCGATCCCTTTCAATATATCTAAGCACAGTAGCTAATAGTGCCTGAATGGTGCTACTGACACACAGTAGGCGGGGCTTCTAGGGCTGCTTTTCATGTTCATCTGCTCTTTCTCCCCCAGCTGCCCCCTGTGCTGCTCATGCATTTGTGAGCATCGGTAAGAATGTTGAGAGAGGAAGAAGCACATTTTATCTGTGGCACTGATGAAACCTAATTAGCCCAGTGGTTGTTAGACCAGCTTAGGTGTTCCAGCCAATCAACACACTTGGAGGTGTGATTTCATGTAATTTCAACACTTCCCATACAGAGATTTCACTATTCTTCTAAAAGGAAGTGTGGGGGCCAGTACCAGACACTCTGGGTTAGTCACTGCCCTGCCTCCAATTAAGCATGCCATGCGGGGCAAGTCACTTGGACCTCCATGCCTCTCGAAGCACCTGCTTTACAGGTGGTTAGCCTTGGCCAGATTAAATGAGTTGATACCTTTATAGCATCGTCACTGACCTTTACCCAAAGGATGAAGTCCAATTCCCTCCACATGATTTAAGAAGCCTTCAGCCTGCGCTGCAGTCTCCTCCTTTGCCATTCCCCTTGAAGCTCAGGCATCAGCCACACGGAATGTCTTTCCTTCCTTACACACACCACTCCCGTCTGCACACACTGTTCCTCTTCCCACCTCCTCAACCCTAACTACTTTGCTTAGGTAAGTATTTAAGTCTTAGATCTGACATCGCCTCTCCCCTCACCATCCAACCTGCACCAGAACACTAGGCACTTCATATACAAAATCAATCACTTGCTCACTGGACAAATATCTATTAAGCACCCAGGGACTGCTCTGGGTTCTGGATAGAGGGCACAAGAGGGGCATGGTCTCTGCTACCATGCTAGATGGACAAACAAGAAAATAAGTTAGCTAATCAGTACTCAGTAACATATATAAATGTTCACGATAAATAGATAAAGTTTTTAGGAATAATTAGTTTGCACTCAGATTATGAGGAAAAATCCTTTATTTTTAAGAGATGTTTGGAGTTAAGAACTGTAGGTGTGGACAATAGGATAGAAAGAGGCTTATGAGGAGGGGAGGTGGATATTGGGTGATCCAAGAATGCCTCTCTTGGGAGGGATGTTGGAGCTGATATGGGAAAGGTAGAGAGAAGCCTGACACGTAAAAGTCTGGGGCAGAGCACGCAAACCTGGACAAGCTTCTCAAGCAGGAACCCACTGGCTGAAGCTGCATTTTAATGATTCTCTCATGACCTGCCTCCTCCTCTAGACGATGAACTCCCTCACCGTGGAGATCACGTTTTGTGGCCCGCCATGGCCCCGTGGGAACACCAGTGCCTGGCACTGAGTAGATGCTCCAAGAACATTGGTTGAAGTAATAAAACTAATCCGTTAATAAAATAAAAGGGAGTAGTTAATTGTTTAAGTGTTGAATGAGGGATGACCATGCGGGGCCATCCCTTATTCAACACTTTAACAATTAACTACTGTAACATAAGAGTATCAAGATACTGTAACATAAGAGTATCAAGATCTTAAAGAACCACAGAGGAAGCAAGTAGAATCGACACGCAGTGACCTCCAACTTCTGCCATTCTGCCTTGTCCACTGCATTTGGAAGCCACGAGTTGCACACAGGGATCACCATGAGACACTGAGCAAAGAAAGGCCTCGCTCTGGGATGCTTGCCAGTGGGGCAGTAAGAAGTGTTTGTCAAAGAGCAAAGCAGATGCTGAGATGCCATCATAACTAACGGTCATGCCCAGTTAGTTAGAAATGCACCCTTCCCTCTCCCAGCCTGACGGGCCCTCCCTTGGGCTCAGCACCCAGAATTACCCAGCCTGCCCAGCTACCATCCTCGCTCAGAGCATAATGCTATGTGCCAAACCTTAACGTCGAAATAGTCTCCCTAAGTAAAGCTCCTCCCTAGAGCCCCTCAGAGCTTCTCTTTATGCCTTCAGACTAGAATCCCTTCACGTCTCTTCTGGAACCCTGTGGTATGAAAGATACATGATCACAAAATTGGAGGCTGAAAGAGATATAGAGAGACAATTTGAGTTAAAGCTTCAGATACATTTAAACAATCCATAGAAGGGAGAAGCTATTACCTATATTAAGTCCTATAAACAGAAATCCTCTGATCTTTCCTAAAAAGTTATTGACAGTGACGGGAGACTTACTTCTCATCCCATGAAGACCACAACACAGTCTTTGCTTAGATCCAATAACATTAAAAGTTATCAGATGCTACCCACCTGGTGTCACTCAGTGGTTGAGTGCTGATCTATGAAAGCAGGAGGTTACAGTTCAATTCCCAGACAGGGCACATGCCCGAGTTATAGGCTTGATTTCTCTCATCATTGATGTTTCTATATCTCATTGTCCATTTCTCTCTGAAATAAATAAAAGTGTATTTTTTAAAAAACACAAAATAAATGTTTAGAAGCTATCAGAGGCCCATATTAAGGCTATAAGGGTTTAGGGAGAGGGTGAGGTAGAAGATGACTCAGAGCTTTGAAGACTTGGAAACTGGATGAATGGTAACAATATTCACATTAGAAGGGAAATCAAGAAAAGTTGTGGAAGAAAAGGAAAGGCTTACTACTAACTTCATAAAATTGTTTATGCCTACAACCCTGATAATTTTAGCACAAGTTGAGACAATGAAACAGGAACTATCAGTGCTGGACACTGCCAGAGAAGAAACACACTAATTAGTTAGGTTTTTTCACCTTGCCAAATCTGTCTTTGATTTGATTTCCGAAACCCCTTTAGTGTTTGGCAATTGCTCCATTAGTGGGTGGAATAAAACATACAGACACAACATAATTCAAATGAGCCCATTCTGCTACTCATCAAACAAAGTTTTGACTTCATGAGGAATTTACCGAAAGAAACCTAATTAAAGAATATCAAGATTCACAAAAATAAAATGGTGAAGGTCATAGGATAAGCAAATAGATTTTTCTCCTTTCAAAACAGCCCCAAAAAGCCCTTTTGAATATTCCCTCCAAAATGGCTTAATTTATAAATATACATCCAAAAATGTTACCTATAAAAGTAGAGCAATATAATTCTAAACTTGTATGTTAAAACTGCACCAAATAAGATGACAGTTGTGTTTATGTTAAGATTCATGTATCCCTGTTCTCCTTGACGCTCATGATCAGTGTTAGGACACCCATAACTTTACTGTAACTCTTAAATTTTAATCATACCTGAGTCCCAGAAGTCAATCATAAGAGTTTTAGTCGATTAAGCAATGTTATAATATAGTTATTTCTACTTGTATTACCATGCATGCTATGTTAGTTTTCTTTTTTAAATTGAATCTATTGGGGTGACAATGGTTAATAAAATTACATAGGTTTCAGGTGTACAATTCTATAATACATCATCTGCATGTTATGTTGTGTGTTCACCACCCATAGTTGTCTCCTCCCATCACCATTTATTCCCCCTTAATTGTCTTCTATCTCCTACCACCCCTTTACATTGGTTTTCCATTAGCAGCTTAAAATAATGCCCATGTATGGGCTCACAGTTCTGTAAATCATGTAAATCATAAATCTAGCTTGGCATGACTGTGTTCTCCAGTTAAAATAACACAAGGCTGAAATCAAGTTGTCAGCCATCCGGATTTGAAAGGTCCAGAATAAATCCACTTTTCATTTGTTGTCGGTAGAATTCAGTTCCTTGCAGTTGTAGGCCGGAAGCCCCCACTTTCTCACTGGTTATTGGCTGGAGGCCATTCTCAGGTGCTTTCCATGTGGCACCCACCAGCAGTTTGTGTGATGTTTGCTTTCTTCCAGGCCAGCCAGTGAGCAGCTCTAGGACTTTCTCTTTTACTACCAGACAGAGAAAATCCTTTGCTTTTAAAGAACTCCTGGGGCTAGGGTAAGCCCACCCAAATAATCTCACGATTTTAACATCAACTGATCAGTAACCTTAATTACATCTCCAAAATCCCCCTGCCACTCTGGTAACATAATCACAGGCATGTACCAGGAGACTGAGATCATGGGGCCATCTTAGAATTCTGCCTGCCATACATGCTATTATATCTTATCTACCATTGTTTATAATAATTATCATACTTATAATAAATTCCTAATAAATCCTGAACAATTTGTCCATTTAGTTAATTTCCAAAGATATTAAGTTCATCTCCTTTCTCTACTTGACTTTTTAAAATTGCCTTCCTTTTGCCTTACTCCATTCTATTACACTTCTTTTTTTCCTTCTTTTCTTTATGTCTCCTTAATTGTTTTTTCTCTATTCATCTCCAAAGGCCTTTCTCTGTCTCCAGGTAAGGATATTGCCATTTTGAGTGTATTTTACACAGAGATGCTCTGTAATTAGTTATAATGACATGCTATCCTTCTATGTGTTGCTCATCAAATCCTCAAAGCTTAGAGCTTTAATTATGCCTCACAATGTATTTGTGAGGATGAGGAGGAGGATTATTCCATTTTACGGATGGGAAGAAAGCAAACATCATATGAACTGCTTGTGGGAGCCACATGGAAAGCACCTGAGAATGGCCTCCAGCCAAAGGGATGGAGAATCATCCTTAAATCATCCAGACAAAAGAGAGGGTTGGAGCCAGGTAGACAGTCTTCCCCAACCTTGATAATTCTTAGGGCTTTTTTAAAAATTCGTCTCAGTGATTGTCACTGTAGAACATACAGTCCCTTCATTGATGGTATTGCTGCTGCCTACCAGAATGCAGGCAGGCATGGCAAACTCAGGAAGGAGCCACTGATGAGTCATTTCAAGGCCTGACAAAGAGTGTAGAAGGAAATCGTTTATGAGAAAGAGAACCAGAGCCCAACCCCAGGAGTAGCCAGAATAACTGGGGAGGAAGGGGTTAGACAAGGAATTACCAAACCCCTGAACTAAAAGGGACCACAAAAGCCTTCTAGTTCTCACTTGACAAGTAATAAAAATATGGCTTAGAGACATGAAGTGGCTTAAACTTTATCCCAGAGCTGAGCTGGTATCAGAGTCCCAGTGCTGGGATTCCCAGAGCAATGGCCTATTAGCAGACTTGTAAAAACAAGAGTCAGGACCCAAGAATTCTGGAGCAAAATGGTCCCCTAACTTTGAAATAAAAATCTATTTGCTTAGCAAAGGGATAGGAAAGAAAAAATGTTAAGAACAGCTATGTATGAGTAATTTGCTTTTTATATCTTTTCAATGTTTTACAAACATTTTATGTGCTATTGTCATCAGAACAATAAATATCATTTAAAGGTATTTGAAATTGAGGAGATTTTTGCAGATTACATATAAATTCTATTCAAAGTAACAATGGAATATATGCCTTCCAACCTCTTCTTTTTTTCTATTCTTCCTCTGAAAAGCTTTCACATCCTTATCATTTTAAAGGGCTCCAAATGCAAAAATAGCATGCTTGAACTCAACATCTTACCTACACTCCTTCCTTCCAGCTACCTGTTGTATGTACCTTCATGACGAGATGTCCTTCCATAATCTCAAACCCAACACAACAAAAATCAAAGCAGATTTTCCTGACTTTTTTATTTTTTGAGATGGTACCACCAATTTTCCAGTCCATGTAAGCTACCAGGATATAATAATATAACTACTTTAATTGGCCAATGTACATAATGCAGAAAAAAAATTGTTGACATTTTCAAGCATTTCTGGGAATGCTTGAGAGACTTGAATTCAGACTTTAAGGTGAACAGGTATTGGTCAGGTAGGCAAGGTAGAAGTACATAGTGTATTTGGAAAACTTCATATCTCTGGTCTGACTAGAAACCTATTGCGTAGGGATGGACAATGAGTACAAAAATGGCCTTTAGCAAAGATCTAAAGAGTCTTTAAGTTGCCGAAACCAGTTTGGCTTAGTGGATAGAGCATAGGCCTGCAGACTGAAAGGTCCCAGGTTCGATCCTGGTCAAGGGCATGTACCTTGGTTGCGGGCACATCCCCAGTAGGGAGTGTGCAAGAGGCAGCTGATCGATGTTCCTCTCTCATCAATGTTTCTAACTCTCTATCCTTCTCTCTTCCTCTCTGTAAAAAAATCAATAAAATATATTTTTTAAAAAGAGTCTTTAAGTCATATAAAAAGTATTAACTTTGTTTTTAATGAAGAAAAGCTATTGAAGAAATTAAGCAGAGGAATGGGATAATTCAATTTGCATTTTAGAATGACAAGCTAGTTGGTAGTGTTCAGGATGGTCTGAAAGGAGAGAGGAGGCCAATATGGATATTACTGTAAATGTCTTGGCCAAAGATAATGAGTGGGGAGGGAGAGGAAGAGGGATTCAAAAGCTATCAGGCATGTAGAAGTCATAGGATATCACGAGTGATCAAATGTAACAGGTGAGAGAAATGGGAGTATAAAGGACAACTCCATGTTTTGCCCATGCAACTGGCATCATTAATCAAGTAGTTTCTGTTGCTCATTTGAAATATGTCCTACATTCACGCACTCCTTCCATTTCTCCTGCAGTCAACTTAGTTCAGGACATCATTGTTCCCCCATCACTACTTTAAGAGCTTCTGACTGGTATCCAAGACTAGAGTTTCTTCTCTGGTCTTTCAGCCCATTGTACATATCATCACTCAATGCAGTCTTCAACATCTTTAAAGCGTTGCTATTGTTTACATCAATAGCATGCTAATTCCTTCCAACACCTCATCAGTTAGGTCACAAACTCTATCCTCAGTAAGACTTTTCATGCTTCCAAATTATTATTTTTTTTAAATTGACATTAAGAATTCTTCTTCAACAAAAGGCATCATTAAGAGAGTGCAAAAAAGATTATCAACATGGTAGTGGAAAAAAGAAGTTTACATCACACAAATGACTCATATCAAGAATATATAAAGAACTCCAAATCAGTTTGAAAACGATAGGTAATTCAGTAGAAAATTTGGAAATAATTTTAAACAGGAAATTCACACAAAAATATCTAAATGATTAATAAGCATGAAAAGGTAGGTACTCAGTTTCATTTGTCATTAGGAACAAATTAAAGCCTCAGAACAAAACCAAATGTTATTAAGGATAAAGAGCAACTTATCTGTACACTGAGTGCATGGACTGATAAAAATCACTTTAGAAAACTGCTTAGTAATATTTACTAAAGTTGGGCATACTGTTTGACCAGGGAGTTTAATTTTTAGATGTATACGTAACAGAGGAGCATATACATGAGTACAAAAGGACGGGCATTTACAAGAATGGCCATTGCAGCATGATTTAGAGTAACTAAAACTACAAAGAATCTAAATGTCCACCAACAGTAGAATAAATCCTGAAATTATGGTAAGTTCATATATTGGAATGCTATATAACAATGGAGATTTGCGAACTTCACAGAACTACAAAATCTCCTAGCTACGCTTTTATCAGAATACGTCCCCACCATTCAGTGCACGTGACTCTACTGCCAGTGATGTAACAAACTGTCCTTTGTTTCTGATCCAGAAGTGTCATGTCTCTTTGGCAGGATAACTTGTTCGTTTGCAGGGCAGGGTAAATGCTCAGACCTTTCACATCTCTTAACATTGATTTACCATAAAAATCACAACATAAACCTTAGTTCATTTCATGAGCATCAGACATGGGCTTCATTTATTGCACCCAGAAGGAGACACTGCATCTTTCTAGGCTGTTCACTACTGGTCTATTCTTAACAAGGTAGACTCTGAAATAGGCCCTCAGTGTCTGCTCTCAGCACCTTCAGACATACAAGAGACCCATGGAGAAGCATGGCTTGGTAATCCATAGAGAAAATAAGCACTCAAATATTTAATGAGTAGCTAGCTACCTTTTGTCTGCTAGGAAGAATCTTTCTTGCACTTTAAACTTAATATAGTATCAATATTTAAAGCTGTTATAAAGCAGAGGGTTGAGTCTCAGGTAATCTTAATTTTTAAGATTATCTGAGAACAGAGTTCACATGGTGGAAGATGACAATTTTCAAGTCCTGAGTCAAGATTTCCACAATCTCTTCTTCCAAATTCTTAGGTATATTATAGTAGGGTCTTTTTTAAAAATATATATTTTTATTGTTTTCAGAGAGGAAAGTAGAAAGAAGGAGAGATAGAAACATCAATGATGAGAGAGAATCATTGATTGGCTGCAACATTGGGGATCGAACCTGCAACCTGGGCATGGGCCCTGACTGGGTATCAAACTGTGACTTCCTGGTTCATAGGTAGATGCTCAACCACTGAGCTCAACCCTAACCCTAACCCTAACCCTAACCCTAACCCTAACCCTAACCCTAACCCTAGGGCCTTATTTATACTCCAAACCCCTTGCCTCAAGTTCAGGCATTGAAGGAATCTGGTACTATTTCCTTTACCTCTATTTTAAAGGAAGTTTCAGATAAAAAGTGATAGAGATGATACCAGCCACTGTTTTATATATATATATATATATATATATATATATATATATATATATATATATATATATATGAGCAAGATGGTCACTCCCCTTTATTAGTGGAAAGGGAGAGAAAAAGAGCAAAAGTTTCTAAACAATGTAAGAAGTAGTGACATGGTAAGAGAAGTGACATCACAAAGGCACAAAGGTCAGGATCAGCAGATCATGCCAATATTTTTATTTCTAAAAAGCCATTATCCTTAGAAAGCAGCAAAGGGAAAGCAGCAATTGTGGATATTGTGTGAGTAAAATATTTAAGCATTCAAGCAAGCAGAATTAAATATAATTAATATAAATGGCTTCTCTAAAATGTGACTGCAAGATTAAATGTTCTTTTTGCAGAACCCTATGGAAAAGAAAACAATTAAGACTCAGCCTTGGGAACACCCATGAGTGTTAATATCCTTTCCAAGTTTAAATTGATAGATGATTTTTTTTGTTCACTTAATAAATGAGTTAAATAATACATCTTTTGAATGAGTTAAGTGTAAATTAACCAGAAATACTTGTCCTTGGTAATAATGTCATTTATAAAATAATTTACTTTCGTTAGGGTTCTGCTAATTTAAACAAGGCACTGGGCCCTGCACACGATATTCTTGCATTAAATAGGAGATTCTTGGCTAATAGCATCAGAATTTTCAAAGGATATTCCAGAAAACACACACATAGTAGAGACATTATCATAACAGGCCTCACAGGCATCACTCACCAAGACCATCCTGGTTCCTCTACCCTTTCATTCAGAAAATAGTCTCTGGAAGGGGAGAAAAAAAAAAAAGAGAGAGAGAGAGAAAAATAAGGATGGGGCTGAGGGAGTAGTTGGAATAAATTGTGAAAAGCAGAACGTCTATGTTTCTCAGAATCACCACTTTTCCTGTGTAGTTGTAGCGAATGCTGTAATTTATGATATTATCTTTGCTTTTATGTTGTCTTGGGTGAGACTCCTTTCCATCTTTCCCTTTGAGTCATGCGGAATGGATACTAATGGGAACGATGACAGCACGGCCTGAGTCATACAGTCAAAGGGAAAGAAAAGCTGCTGCAGCCGATCATCACTTCTCCAGATGCCCCGGCAGAGGTAAAGCAGTGGAGGATATAAATTACAAGTGCAGGGCCTTTCCTAGGCAATGGCAAAGCTAAACAGAAAATCAATAGACAGTGATATATCACGTGTTTGTTGTGTGGGATGTCTGTGGATACAAAATACCTTCCGGTCTTCAAGAAATCGGCAAACCAGATCCGAAGACAAGCCATAGACACATAGGCTAGCAAAGAACACTGTGGAAATCTCAATCTTTAGTCCTCAGTTCTTTATCAGGCTGTTCTTTCTACCACCACACCCTCTGAACACAGACCAGGAACAGCATGTAACTACGCTTTTCATGACTAATCAGTTAACATTCCATAGGAATTAGTTAATGCTCCCAGAGAGAATTTTTAAAACATATATTTTTATTGATTTCAGAAAGGAAGGGAGAAGAAGAGAGAGATAGAAACATCAATGATGAGAATCATTGATTGGCTGCTTACTGCACACCCCCTACTGGGGATGGAGCCTGTAACCCCGGCATGTGCCCTTGACCAGAATTGAACCTGGGACCCTTCAGTCTTCAGGCCAACACTCTATCCACTGAGCCAAACCGGCTAGGGACTGGAGAGAATTCTTGATCCACGGACTATGATCTGCTTGAATGTAATCAGAGAGGTAAGGAAATAATTAGAATGCCCTGACCCCACAGCCACCTAAGCAGGTGAGTTTCAAGATAGCAGTCATCATAGTGTTCAATGCTGAATTTAGTCATGGCTCCTTTGCTCAAAGAGCTCATCTCTTTTGTGTCTCATGATCCCATCTTCTCAATTAACAGTAGATCTTGGAGTTTAAAACTCTTCATCATTCCAACCACCACATCCATTGGGGCTACTTGCTACACAGTGTGATGTTACAGACATTCTAGCATTCATCCTTATGCATCAAGTTTTGTTTACCTCACAGCCACAGCTATATGCCATTTGTGGTTGTTAGCTAAGACATGCTAATGCAGTTCCCTTGTCCTTAGTCTTTTCACGAACAATTGTAACTTCTGTGCTTGAAATGACTAAACTCTAAAGGAGGTTGGGTTTGCCTCCATCAGCATTTCACTGAGAACTGAATTTCAGAGTTGTCAGTGTTGTAACTGCTGAGCTGTTCTTTAGCAAATGTCACAGGAACAGATATATTGCACAGTTTGAAACCAATGACTAATATAAAATTATGGACTATTTATGCAAGATGTCACTTCACATTAGCAGAAATATCTGAGGTTCAACTTACCTTAAACACACTTATAAAAACCATAGTAATTTACTCAAAGACATTTGTTTCCCACAAATGATCTATAAGTAACTCTCTTTCTCTGGATTTAGATAACCTGAGAAACTTTAAAAAAAAATGTTTGAAAGAACATTTAGATTATAAAATTCCAAGAGGAGTTTGTCTTGTGGCTTATAAAATGGTTTTGAAAGCAATTCCAAAAGAGTGATGTGAAATTCTGTGAGTGAAGCGATGACTAACGTTAGAGTAAGCATCTAGTTTTCTTTCCAAGGTGATTATTTTCAAGGGTACAATGTCAGTTTGCCTGTACAGGTTTTGAAGTGTCTTTAAAAAACAACAAAAAAGTACTTTTCTACTTAAAAATTATACATGCCCATCATTCAGATAAAATATACTCAAAATTTTTCAATAATAATTTTGCCTTCAAAAAATATAACTTTTAAAAATATACCAAAATCTTATCAGTTTTTATCTTGAGGGTCAGGGATAGAAAGGGATTATGATGATCTTCGTTTCTTTTGCAGTTTTCTGTATTTTCCAAATTGAGAATGTATTTATTTTATAATCAGAAAAAAATATTTGTAAAGTTACTTTATTCACTTTGTACTTTGGGGATGTTAAGCAGCACCATTTATTATTCTTTCTGAGAAAACCAAAAATTTCCTTTCAAGGGGGAAAAATAAGGTTTATACAAAAATTATATAACCAGACTCTGGTTGGCACCCTATTGATAGCATTTTCTTTGAGTGACTTTCATGATCCAAAATATTAATTCAACACATTTCAATTTTCTCTGCTCTGGGTGGTGCATTAATTTCCTCTCTCGGACTTCCAGGGAGTTCTGTGCGTGGAGGAGCCATCCAGGGAGAGGCTCTGAGGCCTGGCCACGCAGGCACTCAGCATCGCCTGCCCTGGTTCTCTTCATGGTTTTATAGCGCAGGGTTCCTTTTGGCCAGGAAAGCATTTGTTTATGAAGTTTTCCTTGAAATGCGTGTGGATTTTTAAAAGAAAACTTCTTTAGAGAAAAAGCATGCAGGAGGTTTTCAAAACACACAACCTTTGAGAAAATGGAAAGCTTTTACACATTCATTTGCTTCTTTCAATCAGAGTAATGTTGCTTATCCAACTTGGGACAGGCCTCTATTTTTTAAGATTCTTTTTAAATGGATGGCCACTAAACAATTATTCTACCTGTTTGTAGAAAATATCCCAGCTTTATTCACTGCCTTAAGGACTTTATTCTTTATTCGTGTTAGCTGTGCTAATTCAGGTAATTGTATAAAACACAATTTAACAGTTACATATCGATGGTTAAAAACTAGGATCTTCTATTTTTCATAGTTTACCCCCAGCCCCCAAAGGAAATATTATTAGGGAATAACAAGCATTATTTTTCTAAATATATGTTTCAATAGTTGCCCTTTAACATTATCAGCATAACACTAGATATGAAAAATCTGATTTTGCCAATGTTTTTTTTAATATATTTTTTATTGATTTCAGAGAGAAGGGAAGAGAGAGAGAGATAGAAACATCAATAATGAGAGAGAATTATTGATCACCTGCCTTCTGCACACCTCCCCCCCCCCCCCCCAACCTCCACTGGGATCAAGCACATGCCCTTGACTAGAACTGAACCTGGAACCCTTTAGTCTGAAGGCCGACGCTTTAACGTTGAACCAAACCAGTTAGGGCCAGTGGATTTTAATTTGGCAATGAAGCAAAGATAAAACAAAAAATTCCCAAGTGGTTTTAGATTAGACAATTACTTGTCCGTATTTTTTAAAGGCCACTTATCTCTGTTTTATTTTATTGTTTGTGTGCATAGGCCTCGCCTCCATCTAAACAACATGAGTGAAATGGTATTGGTTAGGAAAGTATTAGCAGGCCAGGGCATCTTTCACACCTCTGTGAGATACTCTTCCCTGGAGAGTGGGTGTGACCTCTGACTTGCTTCTAGCCAATAGAATTCAGCCAAGGTGACAGGATGTACATGATGACATCTATGTGATTACATCACATAGCAAGGTTGTAATGGCCACTTTGAGAAGACATCCTCCCTCCCTTGCTGGTTTTAAATAAGTAGCTGCTGTGTGGTAAGATGACCCATATCCAGGGCCATGTTATTAGCAACTGAAGAGGGCTTCTGGCCAACAGTCAAGAAGAAATGGAGGCTTTCAGTCTGACAGCCTATAAGAAACGGAAAGCTGCCAATGACCACAGGAGCCTGAAGCAGACCCTTGCCCCAGTCTTGCCTTTGTTGAGACCAGAGCCTCAGCCACCACCTTCATAGCAGCATTGAGGGACCCTGAAGCTGAGCCTGTACTCCTAACTCATAGAAACTATGAGATATAAAGGTGGGGGGGTTTAGGCTGCTAAGATTGTGATGATATTGTTATGAAGCATATATAATTAATAGAGAGGATGTAGTCAATGAGAGGAATGTCAAACCAGAGGTGACCACAAAGCACAAGGTGTTATCTCAGAAGGAGGTGGGGGAGGTGGGGAGAAGGAAGGGGTCAGTGGAAATGATGATAATATGGAAAAACAGGCTGAGCTGTCTGTTCCACAAAGACCAAGAAGTTATATATGCAATGAACTTCAGGCTGAAAGGCGTAGGATAAAAGCAGGTGCTGAGGACACTCAGCAGTGCCTCTACGGAAAGGTGTGGTCTCAGATTGGCAATGAGAAGATGAGCACAATGTGTTTTGGGTAAAACTATAACATAGCTTTTGGAATCACCACAGTGAACTGACTGAGCATAATCTTTCGACATGTCTGTTTGCACCAAGCTCTGTGGCCAGGGAAAGTGTCATCAGCTCACTGGGGTTTTGTTTCTTATGTAAAATGCATTTATTTCCTTGTAGGGTTGATTAAATGAGATGATATATGCACCTGGCATAAAGTAAGGGCTCAAAATATCTCTTTCCTTTGTACTTCGTACTGAGATTTTTCTTACTGATTTTTAGAGAGAGAGGAAGGAGAGGGAGGGAGGGAGGGAGAGAGAAAGAGAGAGAGAGAGAGAGAGAGAGAGAGAGAGAGAGAGAGAGAGAGAGAGAGAGAGATTGGCTGCCACTGTTTCCTGCACGCCTCCTACTGGAGGTCAAGCCCACAACCCGGGCATGTGCCCTGAGCGGGAACCGAGTCAGCAGCCTTTTGGGCAGTGAGTGGGGCAATGCCCAATGAACTGAGCCACAATTACCAGGGCATCATATACACTCTTTCTACAGGCTTTTCACAGAAGAAACGTCATGTCGCAAAAATAATTGAGCAAATGAATTCAAAGACTAGAGAGAAATGTCACATAGATGTTGAAGAGAGAAAGCTCTTAGAAGAACCTATATGAAAAAAATAGCCATTCATTTATACAAATAGAATAGCACAAAAGGAAATGAGAGATGCATTACATCCCAGAAGGCATAAAGAAAAGAGGAAAATGCTAGTTTTAGGAGAAATAAGGCTAGATTACAAACATAGAATGCAACACTGAGTTTCAGAAATGTGATCTCATTTTCCCCCTGAGGAGATACTAAGTAAATATCCATACCTCACAAGATCAACACATTTATAAAAGTTTCTTCTCCTGTGAGTGAAGACTTAATGTTAGTACTATCTCCATGTGTAGTGCTGGCTTTTGGGTTGGTCCCACATGCAGAGCCTCTCACCTTTTCAGGATGAAAATAAAACCATTCTTACTCAGGTGCATATTAATCATGTTAAGCTATTCTTTAAAAGCAATAAACAATGCACATATGGTGATTAGAAAAAAGTTATTTTTCATAGGAAAATAAAGTCTGACTCCATATGTTTTGGATTCATTCTCCCAAAAATAAACCCACAATTCTTCATTCCTTTACCAAAAAGGAAAAAAAAAAGAATCATCTGTTTTAAAGAATATGGAATCCTGACATTTTTGGCTAATTTACATTTATAACTATCCAAATATATTTCAAGAACTGGTTAATACTTGAGAATATATATTTCAGATATTTTAAGTAGGGGGGAAAAAAAACACACATTTTATGTAAGGTAAACAAACCAAAACACCAAAAGTTGAATCTTGAGGAACCTATGGTTTTATGACACACAAGTAGATTTTAAAGTTAGAAAGCTTCCTCTTATATCCAACATTTATTCTAAATTTATGCATGTAAAAATATATGTAATGTCTACAAAATGCCCAGGTGTTTACAACATTTAATAAATGAAAATGTTTGCAGAACTTTAGGCCCGGGTAGGACATAAAATTTAGACATATTTCCAACAAAGAACTGAAGAACTTCTTTATAAGTAAGCCACTCATTTTGAAAATAAGTGGATACATGCTATTCATGAACTTTAAAATAAGGCAGAATCTGTGGTCTCAAACCACACCACACAACTAATTTTTTAATTATATCAAATTCTATCAAATCAGATATATGGCTGCCTTACATGTAATGGTTTCTTTGGTCCTAAAATTTAATGGCTAAATTTTTGTTTTAGTCTGTGAGAACATTCTTTCACAAATATATCTGTCCCCTTCCAGACCATATAACCACACAGCTATTGCAAATCCACATTTTTAACTTCCAGATAAAGGTTTTCATAACATACCATTTTTCCAGGGCAATTATTTATAAGATAAATATTTTAAATGTTTATTTGGAGATGTTTAAATGAGTATATATTTTGATGTAACTGTTTTCATATTGAATTTCTTTAAAGAAATGTTTGCCAGATTGTTAAATTGCCACAATTGTACACAGCTTAGTATTTTTAAGGATTAGTTCTGTATCTTGATTAAGGTAGCCTGTGTTGAGTCAATAAGTCTTAGCATTTTTACATTACCATTAAATTAAAAACATCTAGAAACAGAGCATGGTTTCATTCAATCATTAATAAACATTCATTTGCATAGGTTGTTTTCATGGATTAGTTGCCAAACATGTAGTTAAATGATACACAGATACTCAATGAGGAATTAAACTTTCCTACAGGGTGGTCTTGATATGAATCAAAGCCAGAAAATTAATGCTTAGTTTCCAAAACACCTAATGCACACAAAAGTAATTAATTCTATAGCTGTGTGGGCTTTCAATTCTGTCAATTTATAATGTCTTCCACGTTTTATTAATTGTTTACATAGCTAAGGTACTATACTTTCTTACATCATTTACGTAGGGTTGAGATACAAATGAGTTAATTTAATTGATGTAATCATTAATTACTGAATCATCTCAGTTGAGATTGCTCTATTTATGAGGTAATTTCATGATGCCACTGTTTTCCATTATTTTATAATTAAGTCCCATTTCTGCACACCCTCTGGTCCCATTAACTCACCCTTCCAATTCCATCGGAGGAAAACATATTAGCAAATTACACACTGCAGCTGATTCAGGTATTGTAAGAAATTGACATTTACTCAGGAAAAACTCTAGCACGTACTATAAAAATAACAGTTTAAGTCACTACCATTAAATGAGACTATTTTTTTTAAAGTTTTAATTGACAAGATTCAATTCCAAGAGACACAATTCCCAGCCATCACAAGAAATCTTCACAAGAGACTCCTGATGCAAGTGCCCAGAGGTCTCCCATCCCAATTCACTCTCTGTCACTGACACCAGCTCTAGTCAATGTGCTGAGTGAGGGATGTTCAATGGTACATCACAGTCTTGGAAACTCAAACACAGTACATGAGATGGAAGGCTGGCTGCACAAAGGGGCTGGTGATAGTGGCCATCACAGCCCCTGCAACTGTGGCCAGAGACAGTGAATGTTGCAGATAGATTCCACCTAATTCAGAAATGATTCCATCATTCCATCGTGAAACAGACACGATTTAGGAGTAATTGTAGATACTCAGTAAAAGCCAACTATTTGTCAGGAAACCAGGTAAATGCCATCTGCTAATTGGTGCTGCTGCGCTTAGGGAATTTATACCTAGCAATAAAATTGTATGCAGTTCAATAAGTAAATATAATATGTAAAGTATAAGAATTAAAGTATAATTAACATGTAGTCTCTAAAAGTTATTTTATAATGAATTATATATAGCAAAATAATTATAATGAATTATAAAGAAATTAAATATAAACAGAATAAAATTAATTACAGAATTACAATTCTATTTCATATGATTTAATGAGTTAAAACAGTTATTTACATCAACATAGTAACTTTAAGAGTACATATCATGAAAGGAAGCTTGAAAAGGCAACACAACCTAACCAAACTATATATATATATATATATATATATATATATATATATATATATATATACATATATATATATATATATATATTTGGGAAAATTTATAATCAATACATTTTAAAATACAACTTTGCTCATGACACCAAAACAAAAAGGTAACTATGTGTGATGATGGATGTGTGATTATGGTAATCATTTCACAATATACATTAAGTCCTCACTTAACATCGTTAATAGGTTCTTGGAAACTATGACTTTAAGTGAAACCATGTATAAACAAATCAATTTTCCCATGGACTAATAAGATATAAACAAGAGTTAGGTTCCTACAGCATTTTTTTTTTATCACAAAACATCACCAAACTTGTAAATAAAGACTCAACACACTTCTAATATTAAACAGTGAAATAAAGGTGAGCTATACATACATTTTAAAAAGATGAATAAAAACAAGATCATTATTTTCCAACCAGTTTGGTGCCAGTTCAAGGTTATAAACTGAGCACATAAATTTATCTTCTCTCATTCCTCAGACCCCATTAAAATAGGAATCTACCAGTTAATAGGGGAGGGGTAAGTAGACAACAGTGAGAAAAACATGAGGGAGTTTACCAATAGATAAACTATTTCAACGCAGATCTAGAAGAGGGGAGGCGAGTGGAGGAGTGAAGCAGACGAGGAAAAGACAAAACCCAGAATAAATACGAAGAGGCTGCCGCTGAGGAGGGCGCCATTCTACCCTTCCGAAGTTGGAAGGGGTTATAGGCTCAGCCGTGCCAGGTGTGATGGGCAGCAGCGCACAGCACAGGGCTGGAAACAGAAGCGTTTATTGAGAAGCCTGCTGCCGATTTCCCCATCCTTACGTTCAGAACACACAGCAGCCAGGTGTTACCCTCTAGGCAAAAATGTAGAAGAAGGGATTTCTTGTGTGTTTTCTAAATAAGTTTAACACACTGCCTAGCATAAACAAAAGAAGGAACTGTTGCTGTTGGGGCACAAGTTAAAAAACATTCTGAGAGCCGGGGTTCCCCAGGGGAATGGCAGAGCTGGGAAGAAGACCTGGGCCTGGCTCTGGACAAAGAGATGGTGGACAGAGCTCTCACATATGGGCTTGGTGTGAGAGGGGAAAGGTAATTAGGATCACTGCTCATAACGAAGGGCAAACGTGGAAAATGGCTGAAACTCCTGCCCGACTACTTTGTGAGGGTGAAGATTATACGAAGTTATGTATCCCCACTGACTTGGTGACTGAGCCTGTTAGGGCCTATTTTATGGTGCAATCCATGTTCTGGAGGCCCCATGGGATCAGGCTGAAGCCAGGCTCCGCTTACCTTTCTAGTTTCAGCCTGACATAGTAGCTTCCTTCAATAAATTGCTTGCTAAGGTTCCCTGTCCTGGGCTCTGCTTATTGACAGCCTGCCCTAAGTCAGGGAACAAGAGGGAGGCGGGAAGGCAAGGATGAGCGAGGGGACTGCTTCTTCCTTTTTACCTGCTCTGCTGTCCTCACCACCTGGCAATGAGACCTTATTTTTGTCATGAATTAAATTGTGTTCCTCCCCATAAATAGGTGTCAAAGTTCTAACCCCCAGTACCAATGAATGTTACCTTATTTTAAATTAAGGTCTTGGCAGATGATGGAGTTATAAATGAAGTGGATCTTAATACACTGTGACTGATGTCCTCATAACAAGAGGAAGTACAGGCACAGAGACAGGCCTGCACAGAGGGAATATGAAGAAGGTAGTAAGAACACTATCTACAAAACAAGGAGAGGAACCCCCTGACATGATCAGTGTGAGCAGATTCTCCCTCACGTTCCTCAGAAGAATACAGCCCTGCCCACGTTTTGATTTCAGGCTCTGGCCTCCAGTGCTGTGAGAGAATACATCCCTGTTGCTTTAAGCCACCTAGCTTATGGCCACTGAGGACACACACATGCCAACAGTGGCAGTTGTTTCCAGTCTCGAGTTTTCTTCCAGCACTCCCAGAATCAACTTGTTCCATCAGCTTGGGGGTATTTGCACCGGTGGGGGAGCAGCCCCATCTCTTCAGACCCACGAGGGCTCTCCTATCAGCTCCCATGAGCCCTTGTTCCTCAGCGCCCAGGGGTGGGGGCTGCTCCCTGTGGTTACCATTGTACTTCATCGTTCTCCTTTTGCTTTTTCAGTTTCCCGACACCCATTTAGCCCAATTCCTCTACTTAATTAATTTGCTCTGTGGAAACAGGAAATAGCAGAGTCTCTTTATCTCTGACAAGACCCCTGGAGTGATCGTTTCATTCACAGGAAAAGCCAAAGTCCACAACATAGCTTATAAGATTCTATGCTAGCCATGCCCCTGGGTCCTTCTTTGTCCTCATTTCTTGTCATGTCCTCTGTCACCCACTCTGCTCCAGCCACATGGGTCTCTTTACCAACCCGTAAACATGCCAAGCATGCTTGCTTCGTGGTCTTTGACTTGCTCTTCCCTGTGCTTGCCCATATCCGAAAGCAGGTAGCCTGCTGCTTCCAGTTTCGGCCCTAATTCCCATGCTCTAGTCTGTGCCCATACCTCTGGCAACACCTGTCCTGGCAACACGTTTCCTGACAATGTGCGGTCACCTACTGCATGACGACGATTCAGTTAATGACTGACCGCACATACAACGGCAGTCCAGTATGATCATAACAGCTGAAACATTCCTACCATCTAGTGACATCCTAGCCATGGTAATGCCATAATGTCTGTCACAGCACAAGGTATTAGCCACGTGTCTGTGGTGTCACTGGTGTACACAACCTACTGCACTGACAGTTCTTTAAGAGTACAGCATGTACAGTCATCAGCAGCCCTTGATACTTGATAATGACCAACGACTGTGTTACTGCTTCCTATGATACACTATCAATTGTTATTTTAGAGTGTATTCTTTCTTAGAAAAAAAAAATGTTTCATGTGTGATGGTGGGAACAACTTTATTTATCCGGCGTTTATCCCTTCTCTTGGTTGCGTCATTTTCTCTCATGCTTGATTGAAGCTCATGTTCTTTTGTACAGTGACATGCTGCAGAGGCTGGTCGCCTAGGAGCAGCAGGACAGACTGTTTAGCCCAGGTGTGTAGTAGGCTATTCCTTCTCGCCTTGCACACATGCACTCTATGTACACGCACACAACACATTTCTCAGAACATATCCCCAGTGTTAACCAGTGTGCAACTGTAATAACTATATATAAAATGTTTTCTCCCAACCCCCACACTCTCCTGCCCCATGACCTCTTTTCTTCGTAGCACTCGCCTCTGGCAGACTGTGACTTTTCTTCCCCAATAGCATGTGAGTTCCACGAGACAAGTTTTGCTCACCGCTTTGTCCCCAGTGCCCAGAGCAGGGTCTGGCACACAGCAGGTGCCAACTTTTGAAAGACAGTAACTAGAAAAAAACAAACAAACAAACAAACAAACAAACAAAAAAACAACAACAACACCCTACCAACACCCAACAACACCCTACCTACACAACCTATTGTTGTGTCACTGTGTTTGAATTACTACCAGTATCTAATTTTTAATTTTGTTTGCTGCCCTTTCTCTGCAGAATCACGCTTGATAGCAATGTCTCCTGAAATTCCTTAGTGATAATGTATGGTGTGTCTCCCTTCCTCTTTAACAATTTAAAATGTCATAATGCAAACATTTCCTCCATTTTAAACCTTTGAAAAGTGTTAAGTCAACAAGATTGGCCAGTCAGCAGCAGTTACTGGGAGGCTGGCACTGTAGGATGAGACTGATTTAAACTCTTTTCTGGGTTCACCAAAGAAGGCAATGCCATTCCTGTTTTGGTGGAGCTGACCATCTCATAGGTATTCGACTCCCATGTGTGAAAAAAACCTGAGTCATCAACAACGCACAAATGAAAATATAGAACATAAGTGCTGGTTAGATGAGAGGCAATGGCTGAAATGCAATTTGAACTTGAATAACTCCTAGAAATTGAGTAAAAAAGCCAGAACTTAAAAATCTATAAGGATAAAGTAGAAAGGAAGAGTACTTGCAAAAGGAAATGACAAATACATGAATATGACTTTATTAGTTACCTAGTCTATAATCCACACTATGAACTTGGTCTGTAGCCTCTCCTTTCTTAGTTATTAACTGTATTCTGTGCTTTCCCTTCAATATATCACATTCTATTTTGAATTTTAATGTTTCTGTACTCTAAATGGCAGAAGTGGAGTCACTTCATAAACTCCTTCTGACTCTTCTCAGGCCTCTGCTGAAATTTCATTTTCACAGAGAGGCTTTTTCTAATTACTTAATCTGAAATAAGTGTGCCTTGATATTCTCTATCTTGGCATTTTTTCATAACTTTGACCACAAGTAATAAACATAAATTTGTGACCTTATCATCTGACTTCCTTACTAGATTATTAACTATCCATAGGCAGGGTGTTTGTATTTTTATTTTATTTTATTACTGCATATAGATTGCTTAGCACAGTCTTTGACACTTAATATAAATTTGTAGAAATGGAATGAAATACTGCAAATTTCTATGAAGTCCAAAAATCCATATATAAAACTGATTGCAATAACCCAAATAATTTTATTTTAAACATTTACCAAACTTAAGTTGTGCTAACCTCTGATACATAGAAATTTCACACATAATTCATATACATGGTACTATTTGGAGCTTTACGTATTCAATTGAATCAAATATTTCATCTTTTACAATAATTCTAAAATGTTCATGAGACCCTTTAAGCTATCTGAAGTCAGGAATATAGTCCTGGCTAGGACTGGTGTATGGGGTGGGATGGTCCTAGTTGTTCCTATCCCGTACAGGGTGCCTTGGTGCAAATCCGAAGGAGCCGCATTGTCTGGGCCACGCACCAGTCCAGTCTGCTTAGTGAGTGGAGCTCAGCAGGATGTCAGCTCCCATTGGCTGCCTCATCCAGGTACCCTTGTTCACGGCAAGGCCTGCATACAGGTGGCAGGAAGTCCTGGATGGGGCTGCTCAGTGCTGGTGAGAGCAGAACATGGTGATCTGGCCATCCTCATGGAGCTTGTTTTTTACAAAGACCGATTTAATTTGTCTGGAGGAGTCTGGCCGGGTAGGGGTCCCTTCTTCTTCTTCTCTCCACTTCTGATCATTTAGCTGAAGAAGGCCATTCTTCATGTTCAAGTGTGCAGAAGGCTGTGCAGCCTCCAAGTGGGCTTTCGAGGTTTAATCTTAGAAAATAACCAGTGTTGGGTGTGCTGCGGCGGACGGTTGTCGGTCTGGTCGGGTTTATCCCCCGCTCCCGGGGGCTCTCCCGTTCTCTGCTTCTCCGCTGAGCTGCTGCCTGGGGAAGAGGAAGCCATGGCGCTCCGGGTCACCAGGAACAGGAAAATGAATGCTGAAAATAAGGCGAAGATCAGTATAGCAGGTGCAAAGCGCGTGCCTGTGGCCACCACTGCAACCTCCAAGGCCGGGCTGAGGCCCAGAACAGCTCTTGGCGACATCGCTAACAATGTCAGTGAACAGCCACAGGCCAAATTGCCTCTAAAAAAGGAGGCAAAAACATTAGCTGCTGGAAAAGTTATCACTAAAAAACTACCAAAACCTGTGGAGAAGGCCCTGGAGCCTGCATCTGTCCCTGCTCATGCGCCTGTGCCTGTGCCTGTGCCTGTGCCTGTGCCTGTGCCGCAACCAGCACAGGAGCCCGAACCTGAGCCTGTTAAAGAAGAAAAACTTTCGCCTGAGCCTATCTTGGTTGATACTCCCTCTCCAAGCCCAATGGAAACATCTGGCTGTGCCCCTGCAGAAGAGTATCTGTGCCAGGCTTTCTCTGATGTAATGCTTGCAGTGAATGATGTGGATGCAGAAGATGGAGCTGATCCAAACCTTTGTAGTGAATATATGAAAGATATCTATACTTATCTGAGACAAGTTGAGGAAGAGCAAGCAGTCAGACCAAAATACCTACTGGGTCGTGAAGTCACTGGAAATATGAGAGCCATCCTAATTGATTGGCTGATTCAGATTCAGATGAAATTCAGGTTACTGCAGGAGACCATGTACATGACTGTTTCCATTATTGACCAGTTCATGCAGAATAATTGTGTGCCCAAGAAGATGCTGCAGCTGGTTGGCGTCACTGCCATGTTTATTGCGAGCAAATATGAAGAAATGTACCCTCCAGAAATCGGTGACTTTGCCTTTGTGACTGACAACACTTACACTAAGCTCCAAATCAGACAGATGGAAATGAAGATTCTGAGAGCTTTAAATTTTTGCTTGGGTCGCCCTCTACCCCTGCATTTCCTTTGGAGAGCATCTAAGATCGGAGAGGTTGATGTGGAGCAACATACCTTGGCCAAATACCTGATGGAACTCACTATGTTAGACTATGATATGGTGCATTTTCCTCCTTCTCAGATTGCAGCAGGAGCTTTTTGTTTAGCACTGAAAATTCTCAATAACGGTGAATGGACACCAGTTCTACAGCATTACCTGTCATACACTGAAGAATCCCTTCTCCTTGTTATGCAACACCTCGCTAAGAACATAGTCATGGTGAATTGTGGGCTTACAAAGCATATGACCATCAAGAACAAGTATGCCACATCTAAGCACGCTAAGATCAGCACTCTAGCACAGCTAAATTCTGCACTAGTTAAAGATTTAGCCAAGGCTGTGGCAAAGGTGTAACTTGTAAACTTGCAAATACAATTAGCACCATGTGCTTTCTGTATATATGATATGTTATATTTACTTACTTTTAATAAAGCTGTGGTCCTTTTTACTTCCTATACCTTAATTCATTTGAATGTGGCTACTTTCTACTCTAGGGTACCTTAAAAGGTGTATTAAAGATATGGTGGGGAATATAGAATATAAAAAGTGCTTTCAATTAACCTGGGGACCAAACTAATAATATATATATATATAACTGTTGCTTATATGGTTTTTGTTTTATGTATCTGGTACCTGGTTTTTACTTTAATAATACAAGTTACTGAGATCATGAAGGCATTCAAAATTCTTCCATAGAGCATACTGCAAGTAAGCCCGGTGATCATGGAGCAGATCATGGAACCTAGCTGCGTGGTTCTACTTAAAAGTCTGCCACCTCATCCCTAGTCCCCCTGTTCTGTTTCTTCTGGTGGTTGATTCCAATAATTCTAATCTACTTTTACCACTATTTCTTAGATTACCAAATTTAGTGTCAACTTTTTAACTGGAAAAAATAACTTTATATTCTAAACCTAACCTACTTGACTTTTTGTTTGTTGGTTTTATTGGTTGAGAAAATAAATGGGGCTCCTAAAACATACAAAAGTATCTTTAAAATTTTAATTTATCCCTCCCCCAACTTTCCTACACCTCAGTCCATCCACCTGAAGGATGTCAACAGTTGGAATGTATCCTTACATGATTTCTATAAACATAATTATGCATGTAAATTGTTGATATTTTAAAAAATAGGACTATTGTACATACTCAGCAATTTTTAACATGTATAGGCCTTAACCTATATTTGCGTATTATATTCCATATACTATAATGTATTCAGTCATTCTCCTGTTGACATTCAGATTGTTTTTTTCTCTGTCTCTATAAGCAATGTTGTTTAAATGTCATTAAATACCATGTTTTGCTAATGTACACTGAGTGCTCCAAAGAGTATGTGTAATCTCATTTCTAGTGGGTGCTGCCAGGGAACTTTCTCAATGTCATCAGCAATGTGCAAAAGTGTGTTTTCTCTGCAGTCTTGCCAGAACTATAGGTAACCATCTTCAATTTCTGTGAAGTTGGCAAAAAAATATTCTACCTTAGTTGCTGTTTTAATTTATACTGCTAAAGGGTACTTGAATAAATTTTGTTGTCTACTAACTTGTCAAATTGTAAGGCTTTCCCAATTTGTCATTTGCCCTTTAACTTTATTTTGTCATCTGCCATTACACTCTTAAAAGTTATATTATTAAATATATTTTTTTTCTTGAAAAAAAAAAAGAAAAAGAAAATAACCAGTGTTGATTCTTGATTCCTAGACAATTATGCTGTCAATCTGACTATAGGTGAACTTTGCAATTCCCCTCTGCAAAATCAAGAATTAGAAGTTAGTTCGTGTGTATACCTCTGCTTAGCGACTATATGGAAATTTCATCAGTGGCGCTGAGAATAAACTCCGCTACTCATCCTTGGCCCAATGACTGTCCTGATGGTCTCATTTCTGTAATCCTTTCCAAACTCTCTCTTGAAACTTAGGGTCACGGGTTATAACAGCTTCACTGTTTTTTTAAAGCCAAAATTAATTTACCTTTACGTGTCCTTCGTCTCTAAGTACAACCAGAAGGAAGGCCTGTTTTGAAACTACTAAGATGGATTCATACAGAGCTCAAACCACTGAAATATAAATTTAGGAAGATTTTTATTTTGAAAAAAGAAAGAGAGAAAGAAAACCCACTAAGCTGATATTTGGGTATAGTGGAATGCAACCTAGATTAGGCCCCTGGGTTCTGGTTTTTAAACAACTTAATCAGTTGAGATTGTGTGATTCAAATCTTGATGGGATTCATCTCCAGATCTATTTGTTAAATAATAGTTTAAAGTTTTATAACTGTATGCTTTATTTTATATTAGAAACCCCTAAAGCAGGAAAAATGTCAGATAAAGCATTGTGGATCAGAAGACACATTTGGGATCACATGTATACTAGAATCATGCTGTCCAACAGGCCCTGGGAGAAAGGGTAGTTTGTTATAGGGGCCCCACACTGAGTTCAGGACTGGACCAAATATTCCGATAGAATTTTTTCAGAGATTGCAATCCGTTGCCTCTTGTGTGTGTGTGTGTGTGTGGGGGGGGGGGGGGGGGAGGCAGCTCCACTCCTAAATCTGGACCCAGGAAGTGAAAGGGACAGAGAAGCCTTACCTAGCCCAGCACCCACTTTAACTAACAATAATTAGTTCCATGGGTTATCCATTTCCACCATCACCAACTTTCATGTTAGTTCAATGAAATCTATGTCCCAGAAGTGAAGCAAATCCAAATATGGCAAACATTTCCTCCATTGCCAAAATGGGAAAACTACTCTATCTCCTCTTCAAGATCCATCTACCGGAAAATTCTCTCCCCTCTTAAATAAATACTCAAGCAGCAGAGAGCACACTCTTTGTGTGCAATGCCTATAATGCCAACTTGCAGGGATCCTGAAAATGTCAAATCACCACTCTTGATAGCATACAGATCTTTTTAGAAACTCTTTCTTTAGGCAGACTCTTAACTGGGGAAAGTTTCGTTGATTTCGGTACACGGGACATATAGGGCGTCCCACTGCTGGACATCAGCGAAGCTGCTAGGAATTCATCTTCAAAACTAATGCCTCGGTGCTGGGAACTCTCCCCAAGAGTTTTATTATTATTATTATTATTATTATTATTATTACTATTACTATTATTTTCATTGAAAATGAAGCTGATTCACGGCCAGTTTCTTCGCCTCCCCTTCACCTGGGGCTGGGGAACCTGTGTGCCTGCCTGCGTTCCCGGGAATCGCCCGCGGGGCCTGGCAGAGTTCCAGGGCACAGGTGGGGCCCTCCCGGGGCGTCCCGGGCCCGCCCGCCCAGGTGGGCACCCCTCCCGCGGGCGGCCTCCGCCGTGCACTCCGGCCCACCCCACCTCGCGCGCGCGCTCCTTCCTTGGCGAGGATGGGCACCCGGCTCGGGACAGTCTGCAAACCCGCTCAGCCCGGCGGCTCGCAGCACCTGGCAATCAGACTCCAAGGAACATCCTTACCGACAGGAGCTTCACATGGAAAATGACCGGGGGGACAGGGATGTCCGTGCGAGGCTCCCTCCCACCGCCCCCAGCTCCTCAGCTCATCCTCCTCCGGGGCGAGGGGCGGGCCGGGCCGGGCCCCGGGCGGGGAGGCTCCGAGAGGGGCCCTCCCTTCTCACCTCCCGCGGCGGCCCCCTCCTACTCACTGTCTCTCGGAGCCCTGGCTCGGCCGCCTTCGCCCGGGGTCGCGCGGTGGGGCCGCGGCCCGGAGAAAGGAGCCGGCGGGGACTCTCGGGGCCGCGATCGAGCCCCCGAACCGAAGGATCGGGTGGGCC